>NC_056739.1:1541986808-1542076808 GCF_019279795.1 Protopterus annectens
AAATAAAATTGCAACAGAAATGGAAAATCAAATTAAGAGGAGACAAGATCTTAGCAGGGTGAGATCAGACAGAAGCATAGCTTTAATGTTTAATAGACCTTCCATTCTCACAGTTCTAGACACTCTTGGTAGAATTCTTTTAGATCTGTAATTACTTATGTTACCAATTTAAAATTAGGGGGTTGATAAATAGAATTTGGCTGTTTTTTTTAAAGCAGACTGCACTCTGGGTCATTCATTTCCAGATCAGTGTCTTTTCAGTTACAGCACTAATCACATTCTGAGACAACATTTTTCAGGGTTTAAGAAAGGTTCTAAATCAGGGTATAGTCAGAAAATATTTAAGAATCCACTGAAGGGTTGCTCACCATGGGGTTCATGTTCCATGTATCAACATGCTATGAAAGGTACAGTTTTCTCATTAGTCAATACTTGTACAAGTTTTAATATTAATATTTGTGCAAATTGTATAACTGACTACAAAGTGTATCACATTACTTGTGTTAGTGGCACATTTTACATTGGACAAACAACATGCTTCTTTAGACAGTCAGTTTCACTACACATCAATATCAGGTGTTCCAGAAAAAGCAGTCCTTTGTTAATCATTCTTTGTAAGCAAAAAAGGATGTATTTAAGTTTACTGCTATTGACAGAGTGCCAACTAATATTGTAATATTCACACAATAAAGCATATTTTGGATAAAAAAAAGAAAAGATGTGAGCACTATATCTCGGGGCTTTACATAAGCCTACTTTAAATTAAATGTTGTTACTGCTATTTTTAATTGGTCTATTGTTGTTTGGTGCTGGTCACATGATTAAGGTCATTGATGATGGACTTTATAAATGGACCCAATGATTAATTGATTGCTGCCTCTGGGGTGGAGAGAATAAGCCCTGAGTACATTTCAGGTGACTCGAGTTTGATGAGTGACTTGGGTGACTGAATGTCAGGGAGGGAAGGATGGGCATTACCATTCTGGGAAGGTGGGCAGTGACACTGGCATCTCCAGCAATGATCCCTGGTAGAGACTGGGGATGTTGTATAATGGAAGACTTGATCTCAAGAGGTGGTGGATGGGTGCACATGGCTGAGCTGCTGTGAAGGTGGGGCAATATGCCATAATACCCCATTTCATACCCCCTTTTACAAACATAACCATATGTCTGACAGAGGGGAGGTCTTGGGATAGGTCATGATAGAACTCCCCAGCTTGATAAATGGCAGCACAATCCCCCAAAACATCCTTAGAATACACACTGACCTTGACGGAAAAACAGTAGCAGTCTGAGTGTGGACTGGAGCAGCTGGCAGACCCAGCAATGGATGTGGGGCACTGGGATGGCTGTCTAAATGAAGGTAAGGGTCCAAGAAATATTTGATTAATTAGAAAGCAAAGAAGAAGTGTGTTCTTCATTTGGTATGGCTGTAAGAAATTAAGTCCACTAATGGTGAATTTTATGGTGCTGTCTTTCTCCTTTTGGATCCTGTAAGTATTTGTGATGTGTACCACTGCTCTCTTTGCACTTGATGTGGCTCTGTACATATCTGTATATAAACCTCTACTGTATTATCTGCATGTATCAGAAAGCTGAAGACTGCAGCTTTCTAACTGTCAACAAGTAGCCATCATCTGGATTATAATCCCATCATAATTACACAAATGAAATTAATATCTAAACCAATAAATATTAGTAAAGGTGACCCAGGTAATAAGGTTTACTCTGTAAAATAAATCAATGCACAAATGATCAGAAAGCACTGCTTGATCACACAGACTAACATACTTCCACAAAGATCAAAATAAGTGCTGCTGTGGGGGGTCTTGGGAGCATGTCCCTACCTCATGAACATATATACATATATATATATATATATATATATATATATATATATATATATATATATACACACACACTAATTCCAGGGTTGTATAATATTGGGGAAAGGAAAACTCCCCAATGATATGGACAGCTGTCTTGTACAAATGCCATTCTCCACAGGCTAAGCATCTAGTCTTTGATTTTTATCAGTGACAAAAAGTAACTTCAAATGTTAAGTTTTAGTGGTTACAATCTTATCAACTGATCTTTATGGAAAACCAGTAAAAGATAAAACATCAATGGAGTATACACTTGTGAGATAAATGTTTTCTTTGTACACTGTAAACTAGTAGCTGTGTTTTACATTCCAATCCAACCAGAATGAACTTTAACTCTGCTGCAACACAGTCTCTGTCATGCCCTAATCCTTAAACCTGTAATATGCATTGAATATACTTGGTAAATGATTATTTTTAGAGAATCATAAATAATGTGAGCAAATAAAACGCAAGTATACTATAACTTTGATGTTTAAGCACAAAAACTTAGTAAATATGTAATGGAGAATATCACAGTAGTAGTTAATAAATAAAATTTGTCAGAAACTGAAAACTACTGCCTTGCTTGGTAGTCATATAACAAAAACTTACACTAAATATATATATATATATTAACACTATATACAGTATGCAGTTATCGACTTGGCCCCATTTCTAATTTGCCCTGCTTTGTGGAATCTGAATAGCATTACTGCCACCTTTGGGTTATTATGATTGATATGGGAGTTAGTAGTAGTAGAATGACATTAAAAAATCTTTTTTTATCCTTATTCAAGCTTACCCAAGCCTGGGGAAACAAACCACGCCCTGCAGTGGTTCAATAGCTTCTTATCAGAAAGACACTTTACCATCAAAATAGTTAAGTCTACGTCACCTTGCATCCCTCTTACCTCTTAAGTTTCACAAGGATCAGTTTTCTCACCCCCTGCTTTTCTCCTTATTCATCAGCTCTGTCACAGCTCACCTTATCCACTGATCTGCTCTCTTATATGGCAACAATATGGTGATTTATAGATCCCACCTTTTTTACTCCACCTAAAATCAAGATCCAGTTGCAGGACTATGTTGTCCAATTTTTAGAATGGATAACACAGAAATGACTAAACTTAAATGCCAAAAAAGAAAAAAAAAAGAGTATGATATTTAAGACCAAGACCAAGGACAAGTTTTACAATGTGCCCAGTGACTGCCAAACAGCAAATCAATAACCTGACCATTGTGAAAACCACACAGCAATTCAGATACCCAGGAAACTTGGCTAGATCAACAATGTAACTTTCAACATCATACTAGATTAACCAAAGCAAAACTCAACTCCCAACTTTTCTGAGCAAGAAAGATATGTTCATCATTCCCACTGCCTCAGTGGTATTTTGGGTTATCTGCCAAGGTAACCCAGTACTAGCCAGCTTAGACTCCCCTACCTCTCTCTTCCTGTGAGAGCTGATTGGCTGAGCATATCCTGAGAGGGAAGTCTTCAGCTGCCATAGGAAGTGCATGCTCAGTATTTTTCTGCCATCCAAAGAAAGCCTTCTGACTCTTCATGGGGTCCAGTGCTGATTTATCTGGCTTACATCTCATATAAGCCCCATTTGGGACTCCCTTGCTTTCAGATTCTTAGATTTGTTATTATTTTTCTGTTTTTATGTTTATTTAAACATATATGCTAATATTTAATTTCTGACAGTGTTTATAGTAATTCCTGTGGGTACATTTGCTTGTAGTAGTGTTGATTTAGCATCTGTCTTTGACAAATGATTGTTTTTCTGTTTCTGAGGAAACTTTCAATATCTCTTTCAGAGGTGCATTGGTATGTGTGCTGTTAGACACTAGGGGTTGTCTCTTGTAGTCAGAACTGGGAATTAATCTCTCCTGTCTTTATTATTTTTACTTTATTTTCATCTTTTGACAGGAATATATTCCAGAATTTGGATTTATTTAGCATTTATCCATTATTTACCATACATATGACTCTGGTCTTTATGCTTTTAACATTGGATACAAGTGTACCATGAATGAAGTATGTACTGTGGAGATCTTTCTCTCTCTCCATCTCTCTCTCTCTCACTCTCTTGCTTCTCTCACTCTTGTTCTCTCTCGCTCTCTTGCTTTCCTTCTCTTTCACTCTCACTCGCTCTCTCGCTCTCTTGCTCTCTCGCTCGCTCTCTCACTCTCTCTCTCTTGCTCTCTCTCTCGTTCTCTCAATCTTGCTCTCTCGCTCTCTCTTTCGCTGTCTCTCTCTCGCTCTCTCTCACTCTCTCTTGCTCTCTCTCACTCTCTGTCTCTCGCTCTCTCACGCTCTCTCTTGCTCTCTCTCTCACTCTGTTGCTCTCTGTCTCTCTCTCTCTCTCTCTTGCTCCCTCGCTCTCTCGCTCTCTCTCTCTCTCTCTCTCTCTCTCTCTGATTATGACAATGGTGATTTCCTAGTTAACTCTCAGTCCAGTCACACATTCTTCAGAAAGTGAACCTGAGTGTTTACTTTTCCTCAGATGATTGATAGTTAGTGATGTTTTTGCTTAGGAAATGTTGGGAACTACCTGAGAGGTAGACAGGGTATATGACTGTATAGAAGATGAAATGCCCACTTCTGTGACTATTTGCCTTCTCTTACTGGCCTTGAAAGATGTTTATATAGCTGTCTGTGGGACAGCAGTATCTTTTCCAGCAGTTCCTAAAAAGAATCAGAGAAAATATTGGGTCTCCTTGGATAAGTCATGTCTCTTTTTTCATTTGACTGTTGACACAGCTGTGGTCACCCCAGATGTCTGCTCAAATAAAAACTCCTTAGATTAGTTTTATGCTATGCTGCCTGATAAAGAGAAAACTGTGTAGATTTTCAGGACAAAAGGAGGTCTCTTTTTACTAATCTAGCCTTTAGAATGTTAAATTATCAAGGCTATAGGTGGAAATTTATTTTACAGTTTGAGTACAGTTTGGATGATTTTAGTGCATTCTTAGGGTAAAAGTCTTATATGAATGAAATTGCTTCTAATTTGACTTATGTTTCAAAACATACTTTCAAAGGTTTGCTTGAATGTGCAGATACAGTTTTGAGAAATGCTGGCTTCTTCTGTTGTATTAAGATGGTATGCTTGGTTACATAATTAGAACTTCACTGTTGATTTAAAAGCCAAAGTTTTGAATGCACATTTACGTTCTGAATTGGTGTTTTGGCCTTCTATTAAAAGAAGATTCTCAAACAATGGAATGATAGAAGAAAATTATTGTATGGGGTATCTAGGATGTTTCATGTACCAAAGTCCTCCACAAACAAGGCATACTCCTTCTAGGGACAGAACAAAAAATATTCCCAGCCAAACAAAAGTCAGGGATCCAAAAGTTAATGTCAGGAGGATAATTATTCAAACAATACAAGAGGGGATCCTTTCTTGAAAAAAATAAAAAATCACCCGCCTGCAAATAAATGATTATGCCGAGTCACACAGCACCCCTACCACCCTCCTACACTTCCTTCTCTTACTCTTTCCCCCAGGCTCTCTTTCTCAACTCTGCAGCCTTGTCATAAGTAGTCTCAGACAAGTGGGTTCTGAGAATAATTTGGAGAGGATGTATGTGGCAGTGGACAGAAAATCATCCCACTCTCAGGGGAGTTTTCTCACACCCACCAGACTAAACAGAGTAGTTCTTTTCAGTGGTCCATCACATGGTGGAAGCACTACCTGCAATATACAATGACAGAAAAAAATGTTTCCTATTCCTATTGCTACTAATTTCAGTACATTTTTAGATTTACTATCAGATATCTGTATTACCCTTTAGGCTACGTACTGCACCTTGTGTGTTTACAAAGTAGCTGGCCCCAGTAGTTGCCTGTTGTATAACCCTAGGCATCCACAGGTTTCCTTTTTCAGATGACTTGCTGATTTGTGCAGATTCTGTAACCAGGTGCTTGGAGGTTTTATTCAAGTGCACATCCCTCTTTTCCTATCTGGGCTCAAATAAAACCATGAAAAGTACTTCCTCAAACCCTTTCAAGTAATTGTTTTTCCTGGTGTGTTTGGATAGATACAGTAAAAGTATGTCCTTCCTGCCAGACGATAACAGTCTTACTTATCAGGACATTTTCTTGGATCTCTCTCTTCTAAATGTGGCAACAGAAAGAGGTTTTTTTCAGTTCTAGGGCTCATGGCATCAGTAATCCTCTTGATACCACAAGCCAGAGTCCACATGAGAACATTTCAATCATACTTGAAGAATTGATGGACCCGCATCTTCATCCCTTAGATTTCCAGATACCGGTACTGTGATTTGTAAAACAGGAATAGCAGTGGTGCAGGGACCAACTGTCTCTAAATCCAGAACTCCCTTTCTTTCTTTCAATCCCAATCCAATTTATCTAGATGGCCTGTTCAGAATTTGCTTGGGGAGCAGTATAAATGGGAGTTCAATTGCAAGGATTGTGCAGTTCTCAGGACATGGCAAAATATCATCATCATCATCTTCTTTCGGCTGTTCCTGTTAGGGGTCGCCACAGCAGATCACCTGTTTCCATTTCTTCCTGTCCTCTGCATCTTGCTCTGTCACACCAACCACCTGCATGTCCTCTCTCACCACATCCGTAAACCTTATCTTAGGCCTTCCTCTTTTCCTGTTACCTGGTAGCTTCATCCTTAGCATCTTTTTCCCAATATACTCAGCATCCCTCCTCAGCACATGTCCAAACCAACGTAATCGTGCCTCTCTGGCTTTGTCTCCAATCCTTCCAACCTGGGCTGACCCTCTAATATACTTATTCCTAATCCTGTCCACCCTCGTCACACCCAGTGCAAATCTTAACATCTATAATTCTGCCACATCCAGCTCAAACTCCTGCCTTTTTGTCAATGCCACTGTCTCCAACTCATATAACATAGCTGGTCTCACTACCCTCTTGTAGACCTTCCCTTTCACACTTACAGGTACTCGTCTGTCACAAATCACTCCTGACACTCTTCTCCACCCACTCCATCCTGTCTGTACTCTCTTCTTCACCTCTTTTCCACACTCACCGTTACTCTGAACTATTGACCCCAAGTATTTAAACTCATCCACCTTCGCCACCTCTACTCCTTGCATCCTCACCATTCCTCTATCCTCTCTCTCATTCACACACATATATTCTGTCTTAGTCCTGCTGACCTTCATTCCTCTTCTCTCTAGAGCATATCTCCATCTCTCCAGGGTCTCCTCCACTTGTTCCCTGCTCTCACTACAGATCACAATGTCATCTGCAAACATCATAGTCCATGGGGACTTCTGTCTGATCTCATCTGTCAACCTGTCCATCACCATTGCAAATAAGAAAGGGCTCAGAGATGATCCTTGATTTAACCCCACCTCCACCTTAAACACATCCGTCACTCCCACCGCAGACCTCACTGCTGTCACACTACCCTTGTACATATCCTGTACCACTCTTACATACTTTTCTGACACTCCTGACTTCCTCATACAATACCACAACTCCTCTCTAGGCACCCTGTCATACGCTTTCTCTAAGTCTACAAAAACACAATGCAACTCCTTCCGACATTCTCTGTACTTCTCCATCAACACTCTCAGAGCAAAGATCGCATCTGTAGTGCTCTTTCCTGGCATGAAACCATACTGCTGATCACTAATCATCACGTCCCTTCTTAACCTTACTTCCACTACTCTTTCCCATAACTTCATGCTGTGACTGATCAATTTTATCCCTCTGTAGTTACTACAGCTCTGCACATCACCCTTATTCTTAAAAATTGGTACCAAAACACTTTTTCTCCATTCCTCAGGCATCCTCTCACTTTCCAAGATTTCATTAAACAATTTGGTTAAAAACTCCACTGCCATTTCACCTAAACAACTCCATGCTTTCACAGGTATGTCATCTGGGCCAACAGCTTTTCCATTCTTCATTCTCTTCATAGCTATCCTTACTTCCTCCTTGCTAATCCATTGTACTTCATGATTTACTATCCCTACATCATCCAACCTTCTCTCCCTCTCATTCTCTTCATTCATCAACCCCTCAAAGTACTCTTTCCATCTCCTCAACACACTCTCCTCACTTGTGAGTATGTTTCCCTCATTATCCTTTATCACCTTTACCTGCTGCACATCTTTTCTAGCTCGGTCCCTCTGTCTAGCTGATCGGTACAGGTCCTTTTCTCCCTCCTTAGTGTCCAACCTTTCATACAACTCTTCATATTCCTTATCCTTAGCCTTTGCCACCTCTCTCTTTGCCATGCACCTCATCTCCTTATACTCCTGTCTACAGGACATGGCAAAATATAAATGCATTAAAAGTTCTTCATCACTTATGGACTCCAGGACTTCTTCGAATGGTCACAGACAACACTATCATGATGCGGTACCTCAACAAGCAAGGAGGTACAAGGTTATACCATCTTTGCCAGTTGGCAGTGATGGCATGGGAGCTGGTTCTACTGCATTCTCCAGACTCTTCAAGCCTCATAAATTTCTTCAGAGCAAAACACAGTGATAGACAGACTAAGCAGATAGTGGACAGACCTTCGGACCTTCATGAGTGGAAGCTCCATGTAGAGATCTTCCAGGACTTGATCCACATATGATGAACACCTCAAGCAGATCAGTTCACCTTCTTTCAAAATAGACAACCGAAAAAGTTCTGTTCAAATCATCCTTGCAGGCATGCTTGGATGATAGAAATGCTATTATTCCCATGGTCGGGAATGTTTCTGTATGAATTTCCACCCTTTGCAGTAATCTACAAGGTACTTCTAAAGATTCAGAAAGAATTACCTAAGATCACTGTGGTAATCCCCTTTTTGCCAAGGAAAAGTTGGCTCTCTAATTTCATGGAATTGGCCAAAGGCAATTACCACAAGCTTCTTCACAGATTGGATCTGCTTGCTCATTTCTGGGGTGAAGGATACACCCCAACATAGAGCAAATGCAACTGACAGCCTGGATGATTTTTTTGATCCCTTTAAGGTACTTGCTCCTTAAGGATGTACAGCATGTATTTAAGGAGGCAAGAAAATGTGCAACTAGAAACTCTTATGTTTAGAAGTGGAAGAGGTTTTCTAGATGTTGCCTAGCCAATAACAGAGGTTTCAAAAAGCGTTTTGGCTTCTCTGAGTTTGAAATATTTGTTTGATCAACTTAGAGATGGCTTACCATATGCTTCTATCAAAATGCATCTTGCGGCAAACTCAGCTTGTCTGCAGTTTATGAAAGGATTGTTGGAGGTGAGACTCCCTCAAAAGCAAATTCCTCTACCTGGGACCTAAACTTTGTTCTTGAAAAATTGACCTTACTTCCATTTGAACCTGCTTCTCAGGCTGATTTATGGTTCATTACTTGGAAGACTATTTCACTGATTGTTCAGACTTCTGCAAGGTGAGTATTTGAGCTGCACGCTCTCATGGTGGGGGGGGGGGGGCAACTCTATCTGATTTTTCACAAGGATAGGGTTGTGCTATGCACTAATCCATCATTCATGCCTAAAGCTGTTTCTGAATTTACCTTAAATCAAGCCACCAATCTCCCAGTGTTCCATCCTGATCACAAATATAAGGGAGAAAGGATTCTACATACCCTGGATGTGCACAAGCAGCTCAGGTGCTACCTTGATAGAACAAAGTCCTTTAGGAATGCTAAAAAGTTGTTTATCTCATATACAGAGGCTAAGAATGGTCAATCTGCCTCTAAGCAAACTATTGCATGATGGCTGTCCTCTTCCATTGTTTACTGTACTTCCAACATAGTAAATCTCTATCAGCCAAGGTTAAGGCTTACTTGATTAGAGCCTTATCTTCTTTGATAGCGTATTGGAATGGGGTGGACTCTAGAAGCATTCTAGAGGAAAAAGAAGTTATGTCTTACCATAACGTTCCATCTGTGTTGTAGATCTTTATACATTCATTACTGTTAGGACTTTGGTTCCATCCTCGGAACCGACACAGCCGTTACCAAGCTTGCACCAGCCAAAAACTCTCAGCTAAGACCTACCCACAATGCCCCTCTCATAGTCTCTTCAGATCAAGTTTGCCCGCCATTATAGTATAGACATAATAAAAGAGACAGTAGGAGGCTCTGTCTGAGCAAATACCTTACTAATAAGGAAATCCTAACGTCCACCAGAAGTCCAGGCAGGAGGAAGGAAGGTGGGAAGTAATGAATGAATAAAGATCTACAACACAAATGGAATGTTATGGTAAGACATAACTTCTTTATCTGATGTTGTAAATCTTTATTCATTCCTTACTGTTAGGACCAAGTCCCTAGCTACTTAAATCCTGGGAGGCCCTAAGGAAGGACATTCCTGATCACCATAGAACCAAAAGATGCTGGTCCCCTGGAGGCCAAATCCAATTTGTAATGAGTGATAAAGGTATGAGGTCTAGCCCAAGTAAATGAAAGGCCACTGAAGTAGCCATCAATCTAGTAGAGTGAGACTATTCTGGAAGGTAAGGACACTTTGTTCTGATGGCAGATGAAAGTAATGGCATTTCTGAGCCACGAAGATAAAGTCATTCTGGAGACAGGCCTACCCAATCTGGGTCCTGCAAAGGCCACAAACAATTGATCTGTTTTTCTGAAAGATTTAGTTTTGTCCAAGTAGAAAGGAAGTTGCCTATGAACATCGAGGGTATGCAAAAGGTATTCCCCTCTATTTGAATGATGAGGGAAAAAAACGGTAGGTCAATAGATTGATTAATGGAAAACCCAAAAATGACCTTGGGCAAAAAGGAGGGGTCAGTACGTAGGGACATTCTTTCCCTATGAAAAATCAAGTAAGGTCTCTTGACACTGAATGCCTGCAACTCAGACACTCTTCTCGCTGAGGTAAGGGCTACTAGAAGTAGAGTTTTCCAAGACAAAAATTTCATATCACATGAGTTAGAAGGCTCGAAATGAAGACTTGTTAATGACTGAAGCACCAATGTCAAGTCCCAAGGCTCTATAGGAGGCTTGACAAGAGCTTTAACATGTAATACGCCTTTCATGAAGGTTTTGCACAGTCGGTGTGACATAACAGAAGAATTGTAAATTCCATTATGAAAATTTGCAATAGCTGCTAAATGCACAGTAATTATCGATGCTGAAGCTCCTGCGTGTAATAGGGTAGTCAGGTATTGTAGGATCTTCTGAATAGGCATGGAAAAGGGGTCTATGTTATGTTCTTTGGCCCATCTAGAGAACCTAGCCCACTTACTAGAATAAATTTTCCTGGTGGAAGGTTTGTGTGAAGCCAGAAGAATCTCATGAACAGTAGATGAAATATAAGGTAGCCTGGCAATCACTGGAAATGGAGAAACCAAGCTGTGAGCTTGAGACTGTGGAGATGGGGTGAATCAGTCTCTGAGGATGAGACAGCAGAGCTTGGGATTGATCCAGGATCCACGGGCTGTGAATCAGATGAGGGCATAGGAAAGGGAACCAGACTTCACGGGGCCGATAAGGGGCAATGAGGATCACTCTGCTTCTCAATCTTTGAGCTTTCTGGCGGAATTTCGGGATAAGAGGAAATGGGGAAAAGTCATACAACAGACCCGGGGGCCAATCGTGCATCAGAGCATCCCTCAGTGACTCCCTCTGAGGGGGGATCAGGGCAAAGTAGCTTCTGCATTTGCTGTTTAGGGGAGAAGCAAACAGGTCACAGCAAGGCCTGCCCCAATGGCAGAAGATCTGATTTGCTATTATAGGACTGAGGGCCACTCATGAGGCATCAAAATGTCCCTGCTCAGATTGTCCGCAATTAGATTGGAACTCCCGGGAATGTGCATTGCTATGAGAAAGCAGTTGGAAGCCATCGCCCAGTGCCAAATTGTCATGGCCTCCTGACACAGAGGGTAAGACCTGGTTCCCCCTTGTTTGTTGATGTACCAGACGACTGACGTGTTGTCTGATTGAATTGCAATGATCCCGGAAGGAAGAGATATGTGGAATGCTAAGAGAACTGCCCTCAGTTCCAGGACATTTATGTGCAAATTGGCCTCCATAGGGGACCAGGTGTCTTGGACTGTCTTTTCCTGGAAATGCACCCCCCACCCTAACAGGGAAGCATCCGTGGTCACCGTGGCCCTGGGCTGGGGAAGGCAGAGTGGTCGACACAAAAGATTTGATCCTGGCTTCATCCACCAAAACATTTCTTTTTTAAAAAGGTTTGTAAGGCGTATCAGCTGGTCAAGTGGGTGGGTTAAGTTAGACCATTCTGATGAAAGGAGCCACTGTACTAGTCTCATGTGCAACCTCGCCAGTGGAACTAATGTAATGGTTGCTGCCATAGATCCCAATAGCTGTAGTACAAGGCATGCTGGCAAAAATGTCTGTGGAAGGAGGACTTGA
This sequence comes from Protopterus annectens, assembly GCF_019279795.1. Classification (NCBI taxonomy): domain Eukaryota; kingdom Metazoa; phylum Chordata; order Ceratodontiformes; family Protopteridae; genus Protopterus; species Protopterus annectens. The sequence continues at coordinate 1,541,999,012 of NC_056739.1, forward strand.
ATCTGGCTTCTTATTTTTGAGAGCCTGTGAGGAGGAAGGGAAGCTTGACAGGACGTTGTGTCAAAGATCGCTCCAATGAATTTCAGTGCTCTGGTTGGAGACATTTGTGATTTGTCCATGTTGATTGTGATACCTAAGTGAGGAGCAAGGCCTTGAGTGTAAGAGAGACTGAGAATGAGAAGATTCCTGGTCGTGGCAGTAAGGAGACAATCATCTAAATATGGAAACACCTGCAATCCTTGTAGTCGGAGATGAGCTACTACAACTGCCATACATTTGGTGAACACTCTGGAGGCTGTCGAGAGACCAAAGGATATTACCCAGAACTGATAGTGATTGGCTCCCAGCCGGAAGTGGAGAAATCTCTGGGAGCATTTGTCCATCTTTATGTGGTAATACGTGCCCTGGAGATCTATAGAGCACATCCAGTTGTCCTTCTCCAGAAAGGGGAGGATGGACTGTACTGTGACCATCCGGAATTTTTGAGGTTTTATGAATTTGTTTAGTAAGCTGAGATCTAGGATTGGTCTCCAGTCTCCTGTCTTGTTTGGCACTAAAAAGAAGCTTGAGTAAAACCCGGATCCTCTCTGGTCTGGTGGGACTGGCTGGATGACTCTCTTTCTTAGCAGCTTTTCGATTTCTAAGGCTGCAGCCTCCCTCTTACAGGGTGTAACATGGGGGATTCATTTTACGGGTCTGGGAGTAAGATCAAATGGGATATGATAGCCACTGGATATTATTCTCTGCACCCACACATCCGTTGTTATAAGTTGCCAGGCCTGCAGATGCAGAGAAAATCGACCCCCGACTGCTTCCAGAGGAAAGCAATTGGGCCGCTGTTCAGGAGTGCTGAAAGGGTCAGCCAGGGAAGGAATCTCTAGTGCCCTGGTTGTGCAGACCCACTCAGCCCCAAAAAAGGCGTCTTTTGGATGAGTTGCCCCCTCTGCTCTCATGGGGATTGCTCATCACGAGTGTCACAAAAAGATCCTTGGGATTTCTTGAACCACAATTTTCCTCCCCTCTAGTTTCTGGAGTAGGATCTTTGGGGAGTGGAAAAATGTATGCCTACAGCAGACAAAGTCTTTCCATCCTTTTCACTACGTGGTAGTGTGTCTCTTACTTTGGGATGAAAAAGAGAAGATTCGTCAACAGGCGTGTTGACAAAGGAAGATTTAATGGGGTCCACGAAATCACACAAACGCATCCAAGCATGCCGTCTCATGATGATGACTGATGCAGCTGCTTGAGCTGCCCCCTTGGTAGTGTGAGAGATCAAGTGCTTTGAGGAGTTCGAGATGGATTCCAGGGTAGCTAGCTGAGAGGCAACAGTATCACGCACCTCCTCAGGCAGTACCCTCGCCAAAGAGGCAGACATTTCTGAGATTAGGTCTCTTTGGAGGTGAGTAAAGTGTGCCAGATAATTCAGCGACTGGATGGCAAAAGTCACTGAAGCATAGGCCTGCTTCTCCAGTCTGTCCATAGCCCAAGAATCCCTGTTTGGGGGATAAACAGTGAAACTATCTTCTGCCAGTTCCCTCTTGGTGGCCGCCACTGCGACCATGGAATCAACTACCAGCTGCTTAGACCAATCGGACTGGTCTTCAGGGGTGGATAAAATTTTATTTGGCCTCCAGTGGACAGGTTCTATGTTATCCAGGGCCTTCCAGGCATGCTGCACGATAAGTTTAACAAGCTCATCCACAGATGGGGTCACCCCGGAAGTAGATGTCCGAGCATGGAAGGCCTGCAAGAACACTGATTCCTCCACAGAAGGGTTGGAGGGCTTCCAGTCTCCCCTCTGCTTGAGGATCTCGAGAATGTCTCCAAATGAGATGTCTTCAAGGGGAGACCATGGGGAAACTTTTCCCTCTTTGCAATTGATATCTTTGTTGATGGATTCCTCAGGGGAATCAAGATGCTTCCTCTTGCACAGTTTCTTCCGGGGTGGCTCCCCAGTGGGATTTTCTGAGGAGGACTCCGGAGAAAGGGTTCCCTTTAAGGGAAGGTCTTGCAGCTCCCATGCTCAGGATCCCAGAGTAGGGGGTTGGGACAGCTGTATGCTAGAGGGGGGTTCTGGTGTCAATGCCAATGGTGCCAACTGCGAGCCTGTTGAGGCAAGGACCCTTTCCATCACCTGGAAAGCAGGCCCGCCGGAGGGATGGGAGCCCAGAACCGAGAAGGACAACCTCGGAACCAGGGTTGGGTCACACCCCTCCATGAGGAGCCTGCCTCCAGGTGAGGAGCTCCGAGAGGACCGGTAGCTGCCGGGGGAGCCGTATCTGTAGACGGCACCACCGAAAAAATAGATGCCGAACTAGACGTCATGGTGCCGACAGCCCAATCACTGTTTCAAGAGTGCACCAGTTTCAACAGAGCCATTGCACCAAAAGTAATCAGTGCCAACAGGGAAGCCTCTGCTGTCGAAGCCGAGACAGAATGCACTGGGATGGCCATCGGTACCAAAGTCTCTGAGACATGGGAGGAGGCTGGAGGAGGATATACAGGTGAATATGCCATGAAAGCTTCTATTCCAAGAGAGAAGAAAGACCTAGCAGTAATGGGTAATCCTCTAGCTGTCAAAAGCTGGTCCACAGCCCTCATTACATCTTGTTCTGAAAGACTTCTGGTGGATCTGAAGGAAGTTGCCGAAGGAGATTCAGGTCTCTCAAGAAATGGACTAAACTGGTGTCCCAAGAAGGGGTCATAAGATGGAAACTATCTGGCTCTGGGAATGTGTTTGACCTTTGGAACCAATGGTGTCAGTGTCAGTGGAGCCATATAACACATCGGCACTGTGGCTGGGGATGGTGCCAATGCAGGTACAGTAGTCGGAGCCTGTGTCAAAACCAAGGTCAGCACTGAGGGGGATGGTGCCAAAGCTGGTACAGTGGTTGGAGTCAGAATTAAGAGTGGCACCGAGGAAGAAGACACGGAGCCTGGTACCAAAGTAGTCTGCACCGAAGGCACGGGAGAAGCCCAGTGTCGACTCGGTTCTGAGGAGGATGGAGATGTCGGAACCGAGTGACTCCGTTTCTTTTTATGTTTCTTCACATCCTTATGCTTAGGAGGTGGTGAGACCTCCATCCCAGAGAGAGCCTCTGAGAAGGGTGTTTTCATCATACCCTTCAGAATCAGCTTGTTCTTATGCTCAGACAATGTACGGTTGCTGAAGCTAGAACAAATATCACAAGATACATTGATATGGTCAACGCCTAAACAATAAACACACCGGGCGTGACCGTCTGAGTTGGGCATCTTATGCCCACACTTATCACACTGTTTAAATCCTAGTTTTACTAAACTAAAACTTTTCCTAAACTAAAATTTAACCAACCAAAACAACAACAGCAAGGTTAAAGAAGAAAAGTTTTTTTTTTTTTTTTAAACAAATAGAAAAAAGAGAAGTACCAACAATGGTACTAAGAAATATCACAATGTGGTAGGAAAGGGCCTACCAAAGGTAGGGGAGAGGGACAGTACCAATGATGATATGAAAAGAGCTACCAAAAGTAGAGGCTAGGTTTTAGAGAGAAATTATATAAATTTAAAGACGAAAAGATAATATTTAGGGAAAACTGACTAGAGGAAGGTAATTATCTAGATAAAGCACAAAAACACTACAGTTAGCTTAAGAGAAGGCTTGGCACGTCTGACAAGGTGCACGGCAAACGAGATCTGGAGAGACTATGAGAGGGGCATTGTCGGTAGGTCTTAGCTGAGAGTTGTTGGCTGGTGCGAGCTTGGTAACGACCGTGTCGATTCTAAGGATGGAACCAAAGTCCTAACAGTAAGGAATGAATAAAGATTTACAACATCAGATGAATCAGTTCCTCTGTTTTTACCTTCACAAAGTACTACAGACTAGATTTCATTTCAAAGGTCTAGAGCAGGCTTTGCTATGACCATTCTCCAGGGGCTCCTGGATCCTTATCCTTCCACCTCACAGTTAGGGTGAGCTTTGGAAAGCTACCTAAAATGCCACTGAGCCAGTGGGAGTGTAAACATAGTACAGTTGCATAAGTCCTACTTACCTGTAGTAGTAGATGCTCAGATTCCTCACTGCCTCAGTGGCAGCACCCACCTGCCATTCTGGCTAACTATGCATAGCTGAGGTGGGTTTCAATCTCTTTGATTTGGCTGTTGTTGTTTTTGTTTTTATACAGCATTTTGACTGGTGTCAAATTCACTCCTGCTGGATGATTCTGGCTTCAGGTACTTTAATCTTCTTTGTGGAGTGAAAAGCCTTGCACACTCACTTCCTTTGACAGCTGAAAGCTTCGTCCTCGGGATATGCTCAATCAGCTGTCTGGAAGAGAGAAAGAGGGGAGTCAGAGATTTTGAAAGCTAACCAGTACTGGGTTACTTGGCAGATAACCCAAAATGCCACTGAGGTAGTGAGAAATTTTAACATCTACTGTTACAGGTAAGTAGAACTTACACAACTGTACCTTCCCACTTTCTTTCATAAAGGAAGGATGGAAACTGGAAAGGAATATTTCTTGAACAAATCAAAAATGAGCTCCAATGCAAGGCCTCAGCCTTCAAAATAATGTCTCTGCATTGCAATCCTCTGCCAACAAATTTGCAGACTCATCACTCATACACCCAAGATATTACACCACTGTCACGTTTACAATCACACTGACTGCCTATCATGCACATAATACAACTGTCACTAGATTTCCTGCTGTTCACACTTATTCACCTTGAATCCTTCCCCTTCTTTGCCAACTGATTATTTATTAAGAGTTCAAGCTACCTTAGATCTCCTCTACACCATAACATCCATTCAGACACCAAGAACAAAGTTGCACTGCACTAACATGTTATCCATCATAGGACCACAGATCTAGGAATGCCCTCCTACTTATAAATCATTTAGACGTGATCTTAAATTTCTATTCAAAGATGATATTCGTTCATGCTAGAAAACAGGTACGATTACCTGAAATTGCATAACTACCCATCTTCATCTTTGCCACCTGTGTCACACTACTCATATACAAGCTCATGGCTACCTACACTGCAATTAAGACATGAACTCCATACTCACCAGCTCAGCCATGGTCTCTTTACATGTTATACATAGGATATAGAAAAAACAGAGTGTGTTATCATGTTTTGTTTCGATCCTGCAAATATACTCTGATTATGTCTTCTTTTTGTGTGGACACACTAAATTGGCTGTAGATGTGAGTCTGCATGTCTATGGTATGAAAGAACAACTGCAGGGCTAGTCACCCGGTGTTTGAACATTAGCTCTAGATGATAGTCACTGTTGAAGTGACCACTTACACTGTGAGCAGGTATTTTGGAATTTGGTCAGAATAATAAAAAGTCACTGGAACCATGAATCACTCTTCACAATACACTTTTATTAACATACAAAATGAATAAAAGCAAGTTCAAAATCTTTCACCTAGTCAGGCTTCTTTAGGCAAAATGAGACTCTCTCTCTCTCTCTCTATATATATATATATAGAGAGAGAGGGGGGGTATATATAATACATATTTTTTCTATACTTGTAACATTTCATTACACTGTATTATGTTAGTTTATTTTTTTGTGTGTGTACTTTACTTGAACCTGAAAATGGTCCACTAAGATCAGTGTTTTGTCCAGGTTAACACATTCAAATAAATAAAATAAACACATTTAAGATGCCATGCTGCATAACTTGGTAATTCTTTTAAAACTTATTTGAATTGATGAAATTGCTCATACCTCTTGGAATGGCAAGCACTATTGTGAGTGCACATGTGATAAACTGAGGCAGATTCTTGCTGGGCACAGTGTCAGCTAAGCCACATGACTGATCCAAGATCACTCTTTCTTCATGTTCACTGTTCTTTGGGTCATCAACTATACTTGGGATGTCACTCTGGATTACTGTCACTCTGCAGCTAGTGCCACCTCCTCCATCATCAGTTGCAATTCCACTATCATACTCTGCAGGTGATCTACATTTATCAGTTACAGAGTCTACTGGGACTTCTTGATAATCTAGTGTACTAGGTGCTTCCTCCATCTCATTTATTTTGACATCCAGAAGTCAACACAGGACACTCTGTGAAGGAGGGAAAACAACAGAATTAAGCACAGCATGCAAATCAAAATTCAAAAAATAATTGCTGCTATAATTTTGTTATACTGAAAAAATATTCAGGTATACAATCAAATACATAATAACCATAATAATGGATCTAGGGTCCTTCTTTGTACTGCATGCATCCATATATTTTTTGTTCAGAGCATCTGTTTTGTAGTCTGTTTGGTGTTTGCTCAGCATGCAATATTATTTTCAAATAACATACTTCTACTGAATGTTAATTTTAACACAACTGATATGAGATAAAACTCTCATACAGGATACAGTGATACATGGTACACAGAGAGTGTTTAATTGTAATATCATGTTAACAGCTAAGTTCATTGCCAAACTATATAACCCTACAATCCTCCAAAAGTCTCTTCAAAAAAAAAAAAAAAAAACTCAAAGAGTATCTCAAAGTGAACTGGCTTTGCCCATGTACCAACCCTGATTAAGTTATAAACTGAAAGCATAATATGTAACTACGTCACCAAGCTCTGTATCCAATCTGACGTCTCTTGCTTTTACTGTCCATGAGAATTGTGAGTCCCTACTAGAGAACACTACTACACCATCGTACATAATCACTTTGTTTTATATTTTCTAATGTTATCTAACTTCTTGTGTAATCTATGTAATTTTGCCTATTTGGAGCTTTTCTCCCAGAGCCTCCAGTGAAAATGGGCATGCATCCAATCGGACTATCCCGTTAAACAAATGTAAAATAAATAATAAATAAATAAACAGTCTTTTTACATGTTTCCAACCATAATTAACTACATACTGGATGGACATATACCATGAGATACCCTCACTGAAAATCATTAAAAAAACCATGGCAATCAGTGTGCATTGATGTCAGTTGTGGTGGTGGTGGCGGTGTGTGTGTAGGTGAGGGGCAAATCTCTGAATGTTTCATTTTTTTTCTCATTCTGACCCTGTCCTGAGTGACTTTTTTGTCTGAAGTCATAAGATTCCTTAGCTATTTTCTCCACTTTAGCGTAATGGATGCAAACAATACAGCTCTGCCTAAGCTGCAGCATTATATATGCAACACAATTTGTGAGAGATGCAATTACATTAAGAACCTAGAGTCTATGCTCTCTCCCTCACAAGCCAGTATATCTGGCACTGAGATGATTATCAACACAATCACTACACTTTAAACATCACCCACAACTACAGACCACACACCTACATATGTGGAAGTTCTCAACAAAAACATACCCAAACAAAGGAAACCTCAGAGGAAAAAACACACGCGAAATCCACAACCCTCCACACTATATACCACGCATAGTCCACACACCAGTGTCTCTCAACCACAAAGGTCTAACCATAAACCCAACATATTAGTCATAGGAGACTTCATTGTAAGACACACAGATATGCCTTTCACCAGGCTGGATAAGGAGAAAGTCATGGTTAGTTAGTTGTCTGTCAGGTGCCAGAATCCACCATATCACACACACTCTCAAGTCGCTCAACAACAGATACTGTTATGACTCTGTCATAGTCCATGTTGGGGTGAACGACTTGAGATGTACCTCCCTGGACTATATGAAGAGAGACATGATTGAGCTTGCTGAATATGTGTCCCAGGCAGGTATGTCCCTAGCCTTAAACAGCATTCTACCATCACCAAGAGTGATGCCTCAATACAAACAGAAAATCATTGACTGTAACAATTGGCTTAGTTTCTGGTGTCATTCCAGGGGGATCCAGTACCTGACAGCCTGGGAAGTTATGATTGACAGACCATGATGCTTTGCCAGAGATGGCTTGCATCTGTCTCACTTGGGCTTCAGGCTTCTGGCAAAAGCCCTTGCCTCCCCTATAGTGCCGTTTTTAGGAAAAGTCCTGAGGTCGATAAAACCAACATAAAAATTTCAACAAAATGCAAATTAAAGGTCATGTTGCTAAACGTTAGGAGTCTAAACAAGAAACTGCACTCATTACAAGCATTCTTAACCCTGGGAGATGTTGACATTTGTGGAGGCACATAAACCTGTTTCAAAGCTGTGGAGAGCACCCCGGCCTTACCTGGTTACTCATCCTATCATACATTCAGACCCCAAACTGTGGGCAGCAAAGCCAAAGGAGGTGGAGTTTCAATATATATTAAATACACACGCCTACAGGCTGGTCAAACAGTATGACACACAGGAGACACTCCAGGTGCAGTTAACTCTTGACAAAACCCCTATTCATATCATAGCTAGCTACAGTCCCCCATATTTGACTCAAGATGCCCACTCCACCAATCTGGACAAATTCGAATCTATCAAGATTCAATCCTTTAACCTGATCCTGGGCGACTTTAACTACTCAACCATAGATTGGAAAAACTACTCATGCCAGAATGCAAATGCCCAGAGATTCCTCGATTTTATCAATGCAAATGCCTTGGAACAGCTAGTTGATACCCCCACAAGAGATGATAATATCTTGGACTTGGTATGAACCAACATGAGTGACCACTGCAGCACTCCTACAGTATCATCCTCCCTATTAAAATCTGAACATAAAGCGGTCATTTTCGAAGTCAGCATCTCCCCTGACCCTGTTCTAGCTAGGGTCAAACAGACACAAGTCATGGGCATTCAGAATTGCCAATTGGCTGAAACAACCGATGTTCATAAGGATCATTTGCATATATTCCATGTGCCTCTGATAGTAGAGGTTTGGGAGGTCACTCAGTGGAAGTTCTAGCTTTGCTGGAGTTTTAATTTTGTTTTTACTGATTAGTTTTTCAGTGACCTTCCCACTCATTGTTTTAGTTTGTTGTTTTGGATATTTTTGCAGTGACCTTAATGATAATGGACATCAGCTGGGTATAACAGCCCTGTGTTTCTAATGCTTAGTCAAACACTCTTCTTGTGCTGTGCTGATGAAGTCATAACAAGGCCAAAATATGCATATCCACAGCTGGTGGGGTTTGGCTTTATTGGCCTGAAATTGTCCATTAAAATAATGAAAGAAGTCATGGGCATTCAGAATTGCCAATTGGCTGAAACACTGATGTTCATAAGGATCATTTGCATATATCCCATGTTCTTCTGATACTACAGGTTTGGGAGGGCACTCAGTGGAAGTTCTAGCTTTGTTGTAGTTTTTATTTAGTTTTTACTGATTGGTTTTTCAGTGACCTTCTCACTCATTGTTTTAGATCCTATAATCCTATGAAAAAGTGACAATATAACATAGCTCTCAATTTCATTGACCAGTAACCAAGGAGTAAGAGACTGTTGGGATTTACTGATGAAAGTTAGAAAAGGAACCAGAGTTTTGGGAACAATCAACTATGGAGGAAAAGGTAAGGAGAATGGTATGAGGCTAAGCAAAAGTTTGGTTAGCAGATTGGAGCCTACTTTTCCCTACAAGGGATTGATAGCAGAGTATAGTCAAAGAGAAAGTGACGGAGGGTTGTTCATAGAGTGTTACTAGGCTAACAACCCCTAGGGCCCTTACAAGCCTAGGTGCGCTAAACCATTGTTAAACAAAAGATCACCTCTGGTAGTGTTTTTAGTCTAGAACAGAAGTTGCTATTAAAAATGGATAACTATTAAGACATATAAAATAAAGCATGATAACTACAAAGATCAATCAGAAGAACTTAAAAAAAGATTTGGGAAGACAGAATGGAAAGACAATATTGTTAGAAAAATATGTATCCACATATAAGCTGCTAGAGAAATATGTATTCACATATAAGCTGCTAAAAAAATATGTATTCACATATAAGCTGTTAGAAAGATATGTATCCACATATAAGCTGTTAGAAAGATATGTATTCACATATAAGCTGTTAGGAAAATATGTATCCAAACATTCAGACATATATAAGTTGTGTGGTTAAATATATATAAATGAACTTGAACATATATGAAATACATAGATTGAGAAATAGAATAATATGTAATGCATTTAATTCTGTAATAGTAGAAATAAACTCGCATATTATTGCTTGAAGCATAAGCTGCAGTGTGATTAGAAACTTGGCCTTGGCAGCTCGGCTGGCTCATGTCTGTCAGTGAAAGATTATTTTGCAAAGTTAGAAAATAATGAATCTGTGTGCATGTGTATCTTTTCCTGCTTCCACCAGAAGAATGGCCTTGCGCACTATCAGAGAAAATGTCCAGCTGGTGGACAATAAAGAGACAAAGAGAAGTATTAAAGAAGACATGCACCCATTGTATTCGAACTAATCTAAGAGCCTTGAATTGGCTACATCCTCGGAAGGACATTGTGACTGACCAGGTGCTTGCAAGGCTGTAATATTCTCATGGGAAAGTAACTTTTTAAAAATTGTAATATCAGCATTTTTCTTATGAATGGTCATGATGTAAAGACCCTGTCACTGACCACGTCAGTGAGGTGGGCAAAAGCTGATTGTAAAACCTATAAAATATCAGGTATTTCCTGAATAAAGCTAGACAAAATTATGTACAAGTTTGTGTATGGTTTTTTGCCTCCTAATGTACATTAGAGTATATGTATAGTAGATACCTGAGAAACCTGCATTACTGTTTGTTATTGACTGTCATTTTAAAGTGTCAAATGATTTTTACAGTCTGATTTTAACAATTTATTTAACAAATATACAGAGGAATAATGGGAAGACAACTGTACAGCTCTCGAGTATGCAGCGGAGTCAGAAAGGTTTGGAAGTTTTGCTTGGAATTGATTGCATAAGTATTTTGTAGCCAAGCAGACTTCCAAGAATTTTTCAAAATGTACATAACAAATGTTGGAGGTGTGATGGTGAAGAGAGAGGCAATTGGGAACATGTTTGTTGGGAATGTAACAAGTTGGCAGATTTTAAAAATTCCTACCAAATACATTGTGAGAAATGTTGTGGAGCAAATGGTTATAGCTAAAGAAATGATCCTTTTGAGCTGGGACATAGGATCTGAATTGCCCAAACACAGTAAGGCCTACCTAGTTAAATGCTGTTGGCCGCAAAAAAAGCTATTATTAGAAAATCAAAATTTTAATCTAAATCAGCTGTAACTGAAGCACTGAATATTGTAAAGGAGGTAGAAGAATTGGAAGTGGACTCTTTAGGAAAGGGAAGGAACAAACTACCGAGAAGTAAGAGGAATTTGTGGGAACATTATAGGCAGAATAGTGTTCAGGAGAAGGAGGATGAGAGAAGTTTAAGGGAGGGAAGGAAGGAAATGAGTAAGTTATATAATGGTGGAGTTAATGAAAAATGTTGAACTGTATATTGCATAAAAATAAATGAAATGTTATTATGTTTTCTTTTCTTTTCTTTTCTATTATTTGTATATGTACCTATGTCACTTTAAAAATATCATGTTTAAAATATGTTAAAAAAACAAATAAAAAGCCAAATATAATGGGGACAAAGGTCCAAAATCAGGGACAAATTTTAAATATGGCTCTAATTCAGTTTTAAAAAGTTCATATAAAAACATATTTTGCTTCAATGGGTACTTTTTGAACAATAAAAAGTATGGAATTCCAGTGTCAAATGCCAAAAAATATGGCTCTAATTTAGTTTTTAAAAGTTCATATAAAAACATATTTTGGTTCAATGGGTACTTTCTGAACAATAAAAGGTATGGAATTTCAATATCAAATGCCAAATAAATAAATAAAATGTCTGGCATTACTGACTGACCCCTAATCCTCAGTGATTTACCAGAAAATCATTTTTTATTAGGGACAGGGCACACATATGAAACAAAATCAGGGACACTTTGCAAAATCAGGATAGATAAAAAGTGTGCAAGTTATCATTAGCATTAACTGACCAATAAAGAATGTCTACAATACTGTATAATATAAAACGAGAAGGTATTTCACAGGAATCTTACGATAAATGGTCCTGCTCATTGCATGATACTTATAGGTATAAAGATCTGGGGCATCATCTCAAGATTCCATAACATCATCTTAAACCATTTCTTTTCTCAGTGCAGTGGGAACTTACTTCACAATCTCTTAGGGCAAGAATCCTGGACAAAGTAAAAAATAATGGGGTGACCTAAAATAACAGACAGTTTTTAAATATTGTCTTTTAAATTTAGAAAGTTGCTAGAACAAAAAGTTTTGCATTAGCATGCAGTTTCTTCTGAGTGGTATGAGGTCTAAAGCTTAAATACCTGACTTTGTTTCTCAGTGATTTACCTGAAAACCACAGATTCTTTGGGGGCATAGCTCTCAACCTTCAATCTCCAAAATGAGGAACACTGCCTCTCAAAATGTGGAATAAATGGGCAAAATGTGGGACACTTACCAAGAGCTTGCTAACAAATTAAACAAAGAAGCTCATAGGATGATTAAAATGTGATATTTTAATTATAGAGTAATTCTTTTAATGAAATAACATGATTCACTTCTATTTAACATAGATGTCAGATAAAAAATTGCTAACATTGAATGTGTGACAAATCCTTTCAATGTGGAACTTTGAGGAACATGAATTTTTTAAGACCCCAAATGAGGAACATTCCTCATAATGAGGTATACTTGAGAGGTATGTTTGGGGGACAGACCAAAATATGAGGCAAAAATCTATACTTTTTATGAAATTCTGTATAGTTGAGTGGTATGGTTAAAAATATAAAATTAATATACTCTGTGTCATCGATGTAATGACCAGTAAATGTACAGAATAATCTTCTTTCAGCTTTTCCCATTAGGGGGTCACCACAGCAGAACAGTCCGCAAAATGATTGGCAGTGGAGTTTTATGGTGTTGAGTTGCCAGCCCAGTCCCCAACCTTCCACAAAAGGTACACACACACACACACACACACACACACACACACACACACACACACACACACACACACACACGCACACGCACACACACGCACACGCACACACACACACAAACACACACACGCACACACACACACACACACACACACACACACACACACCCGTACACACACACACACACATGCACACATGCACACACACACACACATAAACACACACACTCATGCCGAGGGCCGATTTAGAGTGTACAGTCCACCTGCAACATGTTCTAGGATTAACAAAGGGGTTTATTCTATAGAAGGCTAGGGATGAAAACTATGGCAACATTTCTCATTGCTCACCTGAGTTTTCTGCAATGCAGCAGGAAAGGCTGGGAAGGTTCACTAACAGATGTCTAGGAGAAATTTGTCTTTCAAGGTGTTTGTATCTTTACAGGGCACCTCTGAACCCCGTTGCATGGTGTTCAGCTATGTGCAAATGTGAGGGCTTAAATGCAGGTGAAATTAAACACTTTTACACTAAATTACCAATGGGAAAGCACACAATGAGCTTTCCTCCAGTAATCTCCAACTCAGATGAGGCTCAGACTACACACTTCTGCCACAAGGGTGCAGGTAGGGCTCTCCTAATGTAAGATGGCTGGAATACTGCTCAAGTGTAACAATACAGTCTAGACTCAGCAGATCTGAATCTAATCTATGCTATGTACTAGCTACTTAAGGCAACAGGACAGCTTTTTTAAAGTGCAGAAAAATACAGTAAAAATCAGCAAATGATAAAATACATTCAGGAAAGTGCAAAGAAAATTCAGACATTCAGCTGTTCCTATTAGATGACCTGCAGTGATACTGCCCTTTGCACAAACTGGCAGCTCTTCACGTAGCTGTGAACAGTGAGAGACTATGGAGAGAGTTTCCTACAGAGGATTTTAAACTGGAAAGGTTTGCTTATATACAAGGCACTGGGAATCACGTTTGCACGAGGCTTTTATACCAGCAGGATGGAAGACTTTTACACAGTTAATCCCTGAGGCCAATCAGATAAAAACACAATAAACTTCCCACCAGCAGTTCCCACCTTGGATGGACTGAATTCGGCTCTGCTCCCACCAGAATGCAAAAGAGCCTTCTTAATGCAAAACAAACTGGTTTTGAGCTCAACTGCAGCAACACATACTTCACAATAAAAGTCAGAATTCCTGGAATATCAGAAATCCTTAGAAATAATTTCACTAACCCTGAGAAATGTTTAACAAGATACAGAAAAATGTGCACAATGTAAGAAAACAACAACACAGAAAAACTTTGGAAAACTTAGAAATATTTTGGCAGACTGAATGTTGGCAAACTCAGAACAGCTTTAGCTTTTGCAGTACCAGAGGAGGTTAGGAAGTACTAGAATACTGTTAAAACAACCTAAGAGCAGTACAGTAACAAACAGATGGCATTTCTTTAACAATTGTTGGCTGAAAAACAGTGATAAATTCAACTAAATCAATAAATGCGGCAAAGAATTATTAAACAGCACTGAGACAGGGCAGGTGAAAAAAATACTTATATCAGCTTTGTAGGTCCAGATGGTTTGAGACACAATCCAAAAAATCCAAAAAAATTTTTTTTTGTTGCCTGTGTGAACTGCAATCGTTCCCAAGGGAAGAAAGTCGTTGAGGGCTTGCAACGTTAAAAGCACTGCTCTCATCTCTAGGACATTTATGTGCAGGTGGTATTCGAACGGTTGCCACGTCCCATGAACCATCCTGCCCTGATAATGACCCCCCACCCGATCAGGGAGGCGTCCATAGTGACAGTGGCTACCAGGGCCGGGGGTACAAAGGGTCTGCCTTGGTGAATCTGGGGAGAAGTAATCCACCATGAAAGATGATTCTTGCAAGTTTGTGTCACCAGGATTTGGTGACGCATTGGAAGTTGTTGGTACGACCACTGAGTGAACAACATCCACTGAAGTAGACGCATGTAGAAGCGGGCCAGGAGAAGAAGGGTAATGGCCGCAGCCATGAGGCCCAACACCTTCAGAACCATTCTGGCTTGCACCTTTTTGCTGGCAAGGATGATCCTCACGTGACTTTGTATATCTAAGATTCTTTGGTCTGTGAGGGTTGCTGACATCCGAACAGTATTTAAGTTTGCGCCTATGAAGGTAATAGACTGGCAGGGCAATAAGGAGGATTTTTCGTAGTTGATCGAAATTCCCAAATGAGTGCAGAGATTTAGTGTGTAATCCCTGGCTTGAAGAAGTTGATGCCTGGTGGTGGCTGAAAGGAGCCAGTCGTCGAGATACGGAAACACCTGGAATCCTTGACGTCTCAGGTGAGCCGTGACCACTGCCATACATTTGGTGAACACTCTGGGGGCTGTAGTGAGACCAAAGGGCAGGGCTCTGAATTGGTAATGACTGGACCCTAGCCGAAAGCGGAGAAACCTTCTGGAGCGTCTGTGAATTTTTATGTGATAGTATGCGTCCTGAAGATCTATTGAGCACATCCAGTTGTCCTTCTCTAGGAAGGGCAAAATCAACTGAAGTGTGACCATTCGAAATCTTGTCTTTGTCACAGACTTGTTGAGTCTGCTGAGATCCAAAATTGGTCTCCAGTCTCCCATCTTTTTGGGGACCAAAAAGAATCTTGAGTAGATTCCGGGCTCTGAATGGTCTGTTGTAACTGGCTGAATGGCTCTTTTTTGTAGAAGCTTTAATACTTCTAACTCTGCAATTTCTTAGACCGGTGGTACATCTGGAAGGGAATTTGTGTGAGAGAAGGACTTTCCTCGAAAGGAATTTTGTAACCTCGGATATAATCGACTGTACCCATCTGTCTTGAGTGAGGGAATGCCAGGCTTCTGGGTACAGCGATAGTCTTCCCCCGACTGCCTCCAAGGATGGACAGTCGGGCAATATCTCAGGGATGCTGGAAGGGCTTGTCAGAGAGAGGCTCTCTGCTTCCCTGGTTCTGTGGACCCTCTGCCTCTAGAGCTGCTGCCTGTTGTTATTACCCCCTCTGCCTCTAGGGGTAAACTGACCACGGTGTCCGGGCGTGACTCCTTGGGATTTATGGAATCACATCTTTCCACCCTTCTGTCCTTTGGGGTAAGGTCTAGAAGGGGTGGAAAACGGACCCCACGGCAGAAAGGGTCTTGCCGTCCTGTTCACACCTGGTCAATGTATCCTTCACTTGAGGGCCAAACAAAGCTGACCCACAAAGGGAGAGTTTGTGAAGGACGCCTTAAAGGGATCTGCAAAATTACAGAGCCGCATCCAGGATTGACGCCTAAGAGCCACCCCTGTACCTGCGGCTCTACCGCCTCCATCTGCTGCATATGATATCAGTCGCATGGAGGAGTTAGCTATAGAATTAAGGATTCCTAGCTGAGAAGCAATTTTTCTTGAGCCCCTGCAGTCAGAGGATCCTGTACTACTTCACCTAGTTCCTTAAGGATGTCCCTTTGGAGTCTGGTGAAGTGACATAAGTAGTTCAGCGATAGCGAAGGTCGCTGAAGAGAAAATCCGCTTACCATACCTATCCATGGTCCTAGAATCCTTGTTAGGAGGATGGACTGGTACGGAAGGATCTGCAAGTTCCTTCTTAGTGGCAGCCGCCACCACCATGGCATCAACAGGGACACCTTTCGTAAGGAATTGCTTTTCCGAAGGGGCAGTAATAAATTTAGATGGCCTCCTAGGAACTGGCTCTACAGAGTCAGGAGCAGCCCAAGCCTTTCGAGCAATAACCTCCATAAGGGGGTCAAAAGGCAGAGACACCCAGGAAGTGGAGGGCCGAGATCCAAACGCCTCTAGGTATACCGACTCATCCTCAGAGGGATTTGTGGAGGGCCAGTTTCCCCTATGTTTTAGGAGTTCTAGGATGTCTGAAAAGGAGACATCCTCAGAGGGGGATCTTGGGGATCCCTCTGACTCATCTAAGTCGGTATCTGAAGTGATAGACTCAGGGGAGTCTAGGTGTTTCCTCTTACAAGTCCTCTTGCACGGAGGATCTTCTGACTGATCAGGAGAATCCTCGGAAGAGGGGGTTATTCCCAGTGGGGAAACCTGAGGCGGTGGATCTCTGGGTCCGGGAGCAAGAGAGATGGAAGAGATATTGACAGGCACTGTAGAGGGAGGAGCTAAGGGAATGGACTGCTGGCTGAGCCCAGTGGCCAGCACACTCTTCATCACCTCGAAGGCCCCCCCCCCAGGGAGGTCCGAGAGAACCCGTTCCGAAGAAACCGGGACTCCAGGGCCCACTGAAAGGGAAGGCTCTGAGGCAGATGTCGGAGCAGAGCTCACCAAGGCCGAGGCTCCAAGGGGAAGAGCGGGGTCGGACAAGGGTCCGATGCCACTCACCCCCTCGGAGGAGACCAGGAAGCCCCACCACCGAATCCCTCTAAGGAAGGTCTCAAGAGGAGATAAGAGTAGATGCCAAGGGTGCAGAAGGGGGTATCCCCTCAGCC
Source organism: Protopterus annectens (assembly GCF_019279795.1). NCBI lineage: Eukaryota > Metazoa > Chordata > Ceratodontiformes > Protopteridae > Protopterus > Protopterus annectens. The sequence continues at coordinate 1,542,016,319 of NC_056739.1, forward strand.
ATAGCAGTAACTATCCCCGAAGACTCCAGCTCCAAACTCTGAGGTAGAGTTGAAGGAGGAACTTGAAGAGGGTGTGGACTAATAGTCGTCTGTTGAGACGGACTATGCAGCATCTGGGCCAGTGCCTGTGATTTCAATAATCTACTTACCACCCTCTCTAAATCATGGTCTGAAAGCCTGGACGACCTAGATGATCGGCTCCAATGGCTCCGCTCCGAGAGGAGAGGTGAGGCCGGAGCCAAGAGTATCGGTTCCAAGGAAGGGGACCTGGATCTCTTCCTCGAAGGAACCATCGGAGCCGAAGAAACCATAGATCCAGACGGAGCCGAGGACTTTTCGGCTCCGAATGAAAATCTCGATGCATCGGCTCCAGCCGGAGCCGATACAGAAGTAACAGTAACGGTGTCAGAGCCGGTCGGCGCTGACACCGAAGCCTGAGCCACATGGTGGTCGGAGCCAGTCGGAGCCTACACCGATGTGACCATAACAGTATCGGCACCGATAGCCATCGGTGCCGAAGATTTCAGCAAGACAGGATCGGCTCCAGCCGAGTCGCATCTCGACTCGGCGAGTCGGAGCCGAGGCCACCGGCTTAGATACAGAAGCCTGGGCCTTAGTAGACTTAAAAGTCTTGCTCGGAGCCGATTTAGCCGGAGAGCCCTCCGGTTTAAGGAGACCCCTTAAAATCAACTTATTTCTCCTCTCCTGCAGGACTCTCTGGCTAAAGGAATGACAAATTGCACAGGAGTCCTGCAGGTGGAGAGGTCCCAGGCAATATAAACAAGAAGTGTGACCGTCTGTCAGAGACATCTTCTGACAGCACGAGTCACACTTCTTAAAGCCTGAGACCTTTTCTTTGGACATAGTAGTACACAACAGTACACAACAACACAGTCCAAACAGACAACTAAAGTTATCTAAAAAAATATATAGTAAACTAACCTCTTACACACACACACACCCTGACGGGGGGGGATGGGAGTGAATGAAGGCCTGACTAAAAGAAGGGGAAGGAAATATAATTTTAGTCAGAAAAGGGCTTACAATTAAGTAAAAAGAAGGTATTCTAAAGAAAGGTTAAACTTTAGGGGCAAAAAGTAGTTAAACACTAACACTTACCAGGAGCTGGCAAAAGGAGGACCTCATCAGCGAAGCGGCAAACGAGATCTGGGTACTTACCGCCTTGCATCATGGGATATGGGGCTGCCTCGAGCTGGTAAAAGTGACTCTCGAGCTTAGCAAAGTGCCGAGTCGGAGCCGAGGAGCAAGTATGAAGGCAAGATTGACAACTTAACATTCAATGATTTACCTGAAAACCACAGATTCTTTGGGGGCATAGCTCTCAACCTTCAATCTCCAAAATGCGGAACACTGCCTCTCAAAATGTGGAATAAATGGGCAAAATGTGGGACACTTACCAAGAGCTTGCTAACAAATTAAACAAAGAAGCTCATAGGATGATTAAAATGTGATATTTTAATTAAAGAGTAATTCTTTTAATGAAATAACATGATTCACTTCTATTTAACATAGATGTCAGATAAAAAATTGCTAACATTGAATGTGTGACAAATCCTTTCAGTGTGGAGCTTTGAGGAACATGAATTTTTTAAGACCCCAAATGAGGAACATTCCTCACAATGAGGTACACTTGAGAGGTATGTTTGGGGGACAGACCAAAATATGAGGCAAAAATCTATACTTTTTATGAAATTCTGTATAGCTGAGTGCTATGGTTGAAAATATAAAATTAATATACTCTGTGTCATTGATGTAATGACCAGTAAATGTACAGAATAATCTTCTTTCAGCTTTTCCCATTAGGGGGTCACCACAGCAGAACAGTCCGCAAAATGATTGGCAGTGGAGTTTTATGGTGTCGAGTTGCCAGCCCAGTCCCCAACCTTCCACAAAAGGTATATACACACACACACACACACACACACACACACACACACACACACACACACACACACACACACACATGCACGCGCGCACACACACACACACACACACACACACACACACACACACACGCGCACACACACACACGCACACACGCACACACGCACACACGCACACACACACTCACGCCGAGGGCCGATTTAGAGTGTACAGTCCACCTGCAACATGTTCTAGGATTAACAAAGGGGTTTATTCTATTGAAGGCTGGGGATGAAAACTATGGCAACATTTCTCATTGCTCACCTGAGTTTTCTGCAATGCAGCAGGGAAGGCTGGGAAGGTTCACTAACAGATGTCTAGGAGAAATTTGTCTTTCAAGGTGTTTGCATCTATACAGGGCACCTCTGAACCCCGTTGCATGGTGTTCAGCTATGTGCAAATGTGAGGCTTAAATGCAGGTGAAATTAAACACTTTTACACTAAATTACCAATGGGAAAGCACACAATGAGCTTTCCTCCGGTAATCTCCAACTCAGATGAGGCTCAGACTACACACTTCTGCCACAAGGGTGCAGGTAGGGCCCTCCTAATGTAAGATGGCTGGAATACTGCTCAAGTGGAACAATACAGTCTAGACTCAGCAAATCTGAATCTAATCTATGCTATGTACTAGCTACTTAAGGCAACAGGATAGCTTTTTAAAAGTGCAGAAAAATACAGTAAAAATCAGCAAATGATAAAATACATTCAGGAAAGTGCAAAGAAAATTCAGACATTCAGCTGTTCCTATTAGATGACCTGCAGTGGTACTGCCCTTTGCACAAACTGGCAGCTCTTCACGTAGCTGTGAAAAGTGAGAGACTATGGAGAGAGTTTCCTACAGAGGATTTTAAACTGGAAAGGTTTGTTTATATACAAGGCACTGGGAATTGCGTTTGCACGATGCTTTTATACCAGCAGGCTGGAAGACTTTTACACAGTTAATCCCTGAGGCCAATCAGATAAAAACACAATAAACTTCCCACCAGCAGTTCCCACCTTGGATGGATTGAATTCGGCTCTGCTCCCACCAGAATGCAAAAGAACCTTCTTAATGCAAAACAAACTAGTTTTGAGCTCAACTGCAGCAACACGTACTTCACAATAAAAGTCAGAATTCCTGCAATATCAGAAATCCTTAGAAATAATTTCACTAACCCTGAGAAATGTTTAACGAGATACAGAAAAATGTGCACAATGTAAGAAAACAACAACACAGGAAAAACTTTGTAAAACTTAGAAATATTTTGGCAGACTGAATGTTGGCAAACTCAGAACAGCTTTAGCTTTTGCAGTACCAGAGGAGGTTAGGAAGTATTAGAATACTGTTAAAACAACCTAAGAGCAGTACTATAACAAACAGATGGCATTTCTTTAACAATTGTTGGCTGAAAAACAGTGATAAATTCAACAAAATCAGTAAATGCAGCAAAGAATTATTAAACAGCACTGAGACAGGGCAGGTGAAAAAAATACTTATATCAGCTTTGTAGGTCCAGATGGTTTGAGACACAATCCAAGTCTTATAGTCACAGGTGTCTAAGCCAGGCACAGGGAAGCTCTGCATAAATGAGTACAATCTGACAAAAATGTAATTCTTTTATACCAGCAGGATGAAAATCTCATACAGTTAATATCTCAGGCCAATCTGATAAAAACACAATAAACTTTCTAACAGCATCGAGCTACCTGGTTGGTATGGCATTAGAAGGAATGTTCATTTTTTGTGCTCTTCAGTGGAAGAGATGGGGGGTGGACTGGCTTAATACAGATACAGTAAACTGCTTTTTTTCTTGTTCTTCACCTGAAGTACTGATAGCTGAGGTGGTGAGGAGCTGGTTCATGGTATTAGCTGAGTCAGCTACACTTCTGGGTATGCAGTTCTGGGTATGCAGTTCTTATAGATGCACAAGATGCATGTTTGTTTGAGCAATTACATGATTGTGACTATTAAACAGCAGCCAACCACTTTATAACTGAGTCATGATTAAGGGCAAATTATTATCACTGTAATAAAGATCCAAAGGGGATTTTGCAGGCTAATTCTTTATCACCACTGCTGTTATGTCTTATCCTTAACCCATTAAGGTGTTTACTTAATAGACTAGGATATGGTTACAGCATAACTTCCAAAAACCTCTTTAAAATGACATCTAGTCTACTTTTTATGGATGATTTAAAAGTGTATCGCTCATCAAGACAAGCACCTGAAAGCACAACTAGAAATGGTTAAAACTTTCTCAGACAATATAAGCATGACATTTGGGCATGATAAACGTGCAAAAGCAACATTTATAGAGTGAAAGCTGAAGCACCAAGGAAATATCATCCTGGGGCAAGAACGTGCTATAAAGGAGTCTGAATAGGAGGTCATAGATAAATATTTGGGAAGAAATGCAGGGTTAACAAAAAAAAAAAAAACTTGAAATATGAGAACAAACCTTAAACTGCCTTGATATTTAGGAATAAAGCTTGATCACCCTGCTCCAGAGGCATAGCTAGGGTAAAGCAAAGGGTGAAGCCAACCCGGACGTTATGTTATTTTTTTATTTTTTTTTTTTTTGGGGGGGGGGGGGTTAATGATCAGCAGATGCCGATCGGTTTTCAGTGCATTATCAGCATTTAGAAATCAATGCCGGTAATGTACCTTTGTTATGACTGACTAGCCCCTAAAATCATTAGCAGTTGCTTGTACAAGAAAGACGAAAAAATACTTCTTCCTTATGAATTGGTATATAAAAACAGTACATCGCAAGATCATATATATGAATTGGTATATAAAAGCAGTACATCGCAAGATCATATATCCCTCGGTCTGAAGGAGGTACGAGCCTCACGAGTCCTCATAATTAAGCATACATGTATTTAATAGTGGGCTACACAATTAGTTGCTGGCATAATCAGATTTAAACACAGTGAAACAGAATTTAAAAGTGAAAACAATAGCGAATGTGAAACGAGAAAAGCAACGCACTTAGGAGTCAGGGCTCTAACCCGTGTGTTTGGAAATGGTCCATCGTTTCCAGTAACAGATTTCCATGTTTAGCAGCAGTGATACAAAATTTAGGATGGAAAGCAAGAGACAACATACAGTGAAACTACCCCCCCCCCCCATCCTGAAATCAGTGATACTGATTTGGGGCAGTTTAGCCAAGAGACAGGTATACTCTCGCTATTAAACAAGTTCTCTCACCAGTTTCCTATACAGGTTGGACAAAATGGATTTGCATATGAGTCTCAAAATGTTTACCTGCCTCAGTGTTACTGCATTAACCGTTTTCCTCCTGCATTATAAACACAATTGGAACCTGTAATGCGCGTTTTAATAACAAAAACTAGTTATTATGTTTCATACCCCGTACTCACCCTACCACTACTCTTCTGGGCAGATATCCCCAAATAATTCCAAAACCTAGATCTCAGGTTGTAACATGGAGAATGCATTTAGTGAAAGAGTAAAAAAACGACGCTTCCCTAAGTGGTGCTGTCTACCGAGATCTAAATGCTCACTGCGAATGTAATCAGGGAAAAGTTTCAGCGTGGTTGTCTGTAACCAAGGCAACGCAAGTTTCTGCCTCTGGCGCATTCGTCTCATTCTCGTTTGATTTCTCGCAGCTGTTTTCGTCTCGCTTTTCCAACATTCTCGATACCTCGTGTTTATGTAATCTCGAAGAGGTTTAATAGTTATATCTTACAGTGCAAGATCATTTAGGAAGTTGTATTTGAATGGCTGTGTGTTGTTCAACCGTGAAGAAATGGAATTGCACGTTTCTAGAACATAAACTGCATTCGGTGCAAAAACTTGGTTGCTTTAAAATATATTGGTCTCTTGGAAAGGCTCTGGTGTGATGTCAGGATAAAATATTCATATTTAAATAGTGATAGCAGTCATATATCATACCCGTATGGTGTGGCAAAAGAGGCTTATTACCATACTGTTTCTGGTGCTTTATTGTATTTTATTTGCTAACCGGGTAAAGTTGCTGGTCTGAGACCCTTTTTAGCCACAAAAATAGTATTATATTCGGAGTGTGTAATAGTGTAGAACATATTTTATAAAAAGTCGCATGCCTTGCAGATGTAGTAAATACAAATTTAAGGTGATCAATGAATAGCTAATATTGGACATTAACATAAGTTGATAGTAAAATATATACAATTGCATATAAACATAATATTATATGCATATAAACATAATATTATAAGGGTGGCCACAGTGGTGCAGCGTTTAGTGTTGCTGCCTCACAGCAAGAGGTTCTCCAGTTCAATTCTCAGCTGGGGCGCCCACTTCTGTGCAGAGTCTGCATGTCCTCCCTATGGTCGCATGGGTTTCTTCCGGGTGCTCCGGTTTCCTCCCACATCCCAAAGACATGCTGTAGGTGGATTGGACACTCTAAATTGGCCCTAGGTATGAGTGTGTGCGTGTGTGTGCCTTCTGTGGAAGGTTGGGCGCCGGGCTGGCAACTCTACACTGTAAAAACTCCACTGCCAATCATGAGCAGACAGGTGATCTGCTGTGGTGACCCCAACCGGGAAAAAGCCGAAAGAAGAAGAAGATAAGCATAATATTATAGAGTCTTAATAATATGTACCTGAGTCAGCAATTAACATTATTAATATACATCAGCATTAGGGGATTAATAGCAAGTAGTATGAAACTTTTGTAGGGAAACTTGAAATTCCTCCCCAGCTCTGCTTAGTCTTCCAGCTGTCCTTTGTTAATGTGCCTACACAGCTCCTAGATCCCCAGCTGCTTCTGCCAGGTAGTCCCAGAACTGAACCTAGCTTTGGGTGGGTCACCCAAATTCTTGAGGAGTCAGTTTTTCACTGCACATTTGTAATCCCTGGGGAATGTGGTATCCCATAGGAAACATGGGAAATGAAGCTGGGATCCATCATGCATGTATCAGTTTATTAACAGACCCTAAACCTCTTGCTTGTCCCAGACTACTGACATCAGTGTTGTTCAGCTAGATTGGCAATAAGGCTAATCTTTAGGTCACATCTGTCTTAAGCCCTTAGAACTACTCACCTCGTAGCTCTCCCTTATATAAGGCCTGGAGATCTGCCTTGTTATGAACTCCAGTCTCTACCAAAGCTTAGTGAGTCTTCCAACCAGTATGCTTCCTCCTCTTCAGCATAGGTATGTCCATCCTCCTGGTTTGTGTCATCAAGCTCCTGAGCTGTTAATTGGGCTAGTTTCAACTGGGCAGTAGCCCAGGCTTTATCCTGACAGTTAGTGCAGAGGACTGAAACTCTCAGCTATTAATGTGACACTTCCTTTGCCCATGGTACTGGGTTTCATTCTTATACATTCATTTGTCTACTATGTGACTCTGATCAAGTGACTTAACCTAGTTAACAAATAGGTAAAATAAAAATCTGCCTACTCTACCTTGACAGACTTTGTTGGACTGACATTTTTATTAAAGTCTGATGCTAATATTTGTACAAATGTATTTATTCATTCATTCATTCATTCATTTGTTTATTTGTTTGTTTGTTTACTTATTTATATACTTCCAGCTGTTAACCAGGATAATGCACAGGGAAGTATAGTGAGAATGATTGAAAGTATAATTAAAAAAGTTAAATTGTTATAGATAGTAAAGGAGATAGATGACATTGCAATTAGTGTTGTATTGCCAAATAGTGTGCATTTACCTATGTCATCTTAGTAAATAGAATTACAAATGTATATTGAATGGAAATTGAAGTCTGTATGCTAGAAAGCTTTTAGTCCCTTTTCATTTTCTCTAAAACATTTTACGTGAATATTACTTTTTAGTAGTCCACTAGCTTTTACCTAAAGACGGGATATTTGGTTTGATTTCTAATATTCTTTGGCAAGCCATTCCAATTAGTAGATATGATCTTTACAAAGCTTTCTCTACAACAGCTAGGATAAATTGTGGTCAATAACATGTTAGAGATTCTTCAGTGCTACTTTACAGGATGTAGGGAGACTTCCTGATATTAAGTTTATTTCTCATTGGAGGGCAGCATCTATCATATAACTGACTGAAACTTAATATAGATAAAAGGAAGGCTGCATGAGCTGTATATGACTGCTAGTTCTCTTTTTGTAGGATAAAGAAGCAGTGCTCAGTTTTGGGGACATGACTTGAGATTCTAAAGATTTTATTAATGGTAGCCTGAATGAGTTAAGTATTTTGGCTGATGTTAAGCGCTACCATTGGTAAAGTATATTCAAGCTTGGGTATTAAGATATTATTTGCTATAACCCTTCTGGATTCTGGAGTAAGATGGTCTGATATAATATAATAGGCTTTAAGTTGGATTGTTGCTTTGGCCACTATATGTTATGTTATGTTCACTAAAGAGGAAGTTTTGACCTTACTAGAGTCCCAGAGACTTATATTTTGTGACTTTTTGTTGTATGTTTCCCATTCAGTTAAATAACATAATGGATTTGATTGTTCATAATTTCATATTGGTCCTGAGGAATATATAGACAGTTTTATTAGAATTTATAAGGAGCTTATTTTTGTTAAACCCAATTTCAAAGGAAGTTCTGTCTTGCTTCAGATGCTTTTCCTGTGAATTTAGTGTGTGATCCAGTCTTAGAATAGGTTAAGATATCATTAGCATATAAGTTGAGAGGACGATGAGAGTGAGATATTAATATCCTTTATACGAAGGGAAAATAAAACTACTGATCCCCATGGAATACTTGCAGTGAAAGTTCCTAAGCTGGACTCATGACTACCAAATTGTAGTGCTGTCTCCAAAGACAAGCTGTTGACATTTTTTAAATATGGAGATGGTGATCAACACATTCAAAATCTGTTTTCAGGTCTGTGAATAGTCCTGCAGTAAGCTCTTCCTCTTCCATGTTTGTGTACATTCTATCAACGGTAAAGTAAATTTTGGTTAGAGTATTATGCTATTCTCGAAAAATGTTTGTGAATCATTCCATACCCCCATATTTATCAATATGTAGTACCATTAAAGAGTGGAATGAGGGCAAAGATTAATGATTGGCCAGAGATCAGTTTTAGGATGACAGATATTAATAGCAAGTTTAAATCGACTGATTAGGGTTCCTGTTATGTATAAGTTAAACATGTTCAGCTGGTTTAGAGATTTCTGAAGCAGCTAAGCATACTATGGAGGGATGAGTTGAATATGGTTTTGGAGTTCTGGTAATGTTTCAAGATATCTTTGTATAGTCTTAGCAGAGATTTCTGTGAAATGAAAGAGAAGGTAATTTGGAGGAGAGAGGTTTATTAAATCATTCCATGACCTGAGGAGATGCTCAATATTAGTAACATACTTTTATTCATTATGGTAAATGCTTTGACTGCTTGGATTGTATGACGCTATATCTAGGTTTTGAAATTTCATTACTAGCTTTCCAGTATAACTTTTATAGAGAGGCTAGCAGAGCCTGCTTACATCTTAGATAAGAGTTTTTTTGTCTGTTTTATTTGTAAGTGGAAACCTTTAGAAATAACGAGAATGACACTGTGGTCATACATGCTTCCTGTTCTCTTCTAGATATGCCAAACACTGTCCCTTAGTTTTATTTCAGTACATTTGTCAGTGCTGATCCAGGGGTATCCTCTACCTTTAATCATTTTGCTTACAGAGAAGATTTTCGCTATGATATGGCCATACCTCTCAAGCTGTAAGTGCAAGAAATCTGTGTAAAGCCAAAAATAATGAGGAGGCAGGGCCCAAAATAAGGGAAATATTTTAAATATTGTACTTATAAACTTAGAAAGTTGCTAGAGTAACATGTTTTGCATTAGCTGGCACTTTCTGAAGGATTTGAACTCTGATAATCAAATCTATGTCATATATCAATAATTTGTTTGAAAACCACACGTTTTATGAGGAAAAGGTGAAAAATATGAAGCAAAAATATGGTTATTCTGCAAAAAATATGGACAGTTGAGAGGAATGGATATGGCTAATCAGGGAGCCCAATATGTCTAGGCCTACTTCTACTCCTAGCCAACACACTACTAACCACCACCCACCTCCCCCACTTCCAAAAAACAACTCTGACCAAGTCTTTATAAACTTTAATCTCTGTAGTATAGTAAATAAAATCACTGAATTCCATGCAACCCTTAAAGCCTACCTACCAGACATTGCAGCAGTTACAGAAACCTGGTTAAAGCTCCACATAAAAGACAAACAAATGATTACCAATGGATACAACATAATTAGATTAGACTGACCAAACAGAAGGGGACTCAGAGTCGCCATTATGTATAAAGACACACTCAAAATAGAGTTACTGAATTGTTCCCCTCCTGACCTTCCCAACTCCAAAATTCTAACAACATGCCCAACAATAAACCCTAACAAAACTATTATTATCATAACTGCCTACCTCCCCCATGGAAACAACCTCCCATTGATTGAAAATCTCCTCCTTTGGGCCTCAACCACTTTTAACCAGGAAATCATCATCTTAGGTGATTTCAGCCTGGACTCCAACAACCTGCAACTCCAACAATCCCTCCAATTTCCTAAACCTCTTAAATTTCACTCAAACCATATCCCGTCCCACAGTTTAGATAAACACTCAAAAAAGCAGTCCACTCTAGATTGGATACTGACTAACAAACCTAATCTAGGTTACTTAGCAGGCTGCCTTCCTGACTCCCTCAGTGATCATTCACCTACCTTCCTGTGTAGAAAACAAGTTCAGTCACAAACCAACACAATATACAAAACTGTCTGGAACAAGAAAAACTTCTCCCCCTCCACCTTCAACCTCCTACTTCAGAGTACTAACTGGTCACCTCTTAAAAACCTCCTACTTGATCAGGCAGTGCACTACTTCAATAATAACTTTCTTAAAATCCTTAATGATCTAGCACCAACAAGACAAACTAGAACAAAAGCTAAGCACATACCTTGGCTAACTAAAGATACCATCACACTAATGAAACTAAGAGACAGGGTATAGTCTGCTTACCACACCACCAAAAATATATAAAAAAACACACAATATATCAACAGCTCTGCAACCAGGCTAAGAAACAAATAAAAACAGACAAGCAAAACTACTTCCTCTCATGTCAAAAAACCCTCACCAATACAACCTCAAAACATTTTGGCAAAACATTAACGATTTTCTCAACCCAGGATATAGCCCAACTCCCTCCTGACACCTCCAAGGCTACTGTCCCTATAGCTACTCAATTCAATGCCCACTTTATCAACTCAATCTCATCACTTCTCAGTAGTCAGACTGCTCAACCTCTCACTGTTTCCAATTCCTCTTCTGACTACCCTACCACCTTCTCCTTCTCCTGAATCCAAACTAACTACATAAAATCACTCCTTTCCAAACTCAAACCCTGCTGTCTAGCTGCTGACCAACTACCTAATGAATTCCTTAAAACTGCTGCTCCCTGAATTGCCTATCCCATGTTAGTATTGATCAATCGCTCCATCTCTGAACAATATGTCCCCCAGCTGTGGAAAATATCTCACATCATTCCACTACACAAAGGAGGCCCCTCTAAAGATCTAACCAATTACCATCCCATAGCCATCCTCTCCCTTTTAGACAAGATCTTAGAAAAATTCATTCACTCCCAACTCCTTACCCACCTCCTTAATTACAACCTCCTCTCAGCACGGCTTTAGACCAAAACATAGTACCAGCACTGCCCTACCATCTTTCACAAGCACCATACAGGGTCATATTAACAATGGGCAAATGGTCTCCTCTATATTTACTGACATGTCAAAAGCCTTTGACACTGTCTCCCACAAATCCTACTAAATAAACTATCATCCCATGGCATTAACTCATCAGCCCTGTCCTGGTTTCATAGTTATCTCTCTAACCATCAGCAGACCACCAAGTGGGTGGGAGCACACCCTGCCCCCCTACTACCCATCACTATTGGTGTCCCCCAAGGCTCTATCTATACATTGGCCCCTATTCTTTACAATCTTTACCAACAACCTCAGCACTGCAACCCAACTAGCCTCCATAGTCCAGTATGCTGACGACTCTACAGCCCCCACACACCAAAGACTGCAAACTACCATGCAAATCTCCTTACAGGACATAGAAAATTACCTCGCTAAACATCAGCTCATACTAAACCCTAATAAAACCAAGTTAATTATTTTCAGTTATAACAAACCCAAAACATGTCTGACCCCGCTTTCAATCCTCTCCACAAACGGAACCAAAATAGAGCCCACTAACCAAACCAAACTTCTAGGTGTCACAATTGATCATTACCTAAGGTTCGATACCCACATCTCCCTCACCATCAAAAAAGTCCACTGCAAACTAGGCACCCTTTATAGAATCAAACCTTACCTTACAGAAAGTGCCAGAGTAAACGCTTCCCATACTCATCTGCTCTCCACCATTCTCTATGGCTCCCAGGTATTCACAAACATTCGTAAATCAGATCTTAGTAATCTTGAATCATGCTACAACAAAATTGCCAAATTTGCTACTGGCCATCCCTACAGAATCCACCACTGCTCAGTACTCACACAACTCACATGGTTAGAGCTCTCAAACCTTCTAACACTAAACCAGCTGTCCATAGTCCACAAAATTATACACTAACCAAACATCTGCCCATTACTAGCCTGTCTAATCCAAATGAACAACATTCATAGACTCTTAAAATCCTCAAATAAACTATTTCTAAAGGTTAGTCAACCCCACAGCACACAAGGCACCACCCTACTCCTATAAAACTGCCAAGCTCTGGAACACCCACCCTCAACCAATAGCTATAAACCCTATCATTCTGGATTTCAAACATCTCCTCAAGGAACATCTAACTAAACACTGTCTCTGCTCCTGCCACACCCCTGGCTAGGCCACCCACTACCCCTATCATCACCCTTTCTGCACCCCTTTTTCCCCCTTTCATCACACTGTCATCACCCTTTCTATTTTACCCTAATCCAGCTCTTTCTCACATCTGCAACTATTATCTGCCTTTGCTAACTAGATTCAACCCTATATCTCAGTTAGCATTGGAAACACAATCTTCTGCATTGTCTTACAACTACAATGCTCTTGTATTACACTGTACTCACTACCACACATACTGTAAATGCTTTTCTCAAACTGTTCCATTTAAGTTATATTTGTGCATTGTAGCTATCTAGTTATTACTATTCTGATTTTTTTTCTCTGTATTTAACGTTAATAACATATATATGTATGCCAATATTGTTCAAGAATGTTAACATGTAGTAGCTAAGTATATGTATGTATGTATGGAGCTTTTCTCCTTGAGCCTCCACTGAAATTTGGCCTCATGCCCAGTCGGACATTTCCCGGTAAACAAATGAAGTAAATAATAAAATAAATATATGGATCTCATTTGTTGGTAAAGTCCAGCCAATTTTATTAAAAAGGATTTTTTCTTCCTTTGATTAGTTCCTAATGCTGAGAATACTTAGACTGTTTTCAAGGTAACAAGAGAAAGTAGTGGAAGGCGATTGCTGAGTTAGTTTGGAGATGTTGCAACCGATTTGCACTTATGTAGAATATCTGTAATATATAAGTCTCACACAATTGGTTTCTTGCTTTTTTTTTGTTGCTTACTTTAGTCCAGTACATGCACTGACCTTTTTATACAAGATTGATCAGGGTTAAGAACCTAAATAATTAGGGTTTTGCTGGTCCATTGGAACTGGTATTACAGTTCAGACTGATTATCTGATTATCTCTTGGGTTTACTTCTATAACTTCCTGTACTTTTTTGACAAATATTTTAGCTGTGGCTGGTAGGAGGATGTATACTAAAGTAATATTTAACTTTCATAGCTGGCCTTAGGCATAGACCAACTAGGTGGCCGCCTATGGCACTGCTCTAGCATGGGTGCTTTTTCAGTAATCTGGATGGTGTAGCTAGACCAGGATGTGGGCACTGGGTTGTGTGGTGGTGGGCGCTGTGGAGCTCTTTTGCCTAGGGCACCAGCTGACCAAAGGCCATCCCTGTTAACTTTGTATGTCATGCTAGTAGCAAGTTAACTGTCAGTCAATATGGGCATATTCCTTGATTGTTATAGAAAGAATTAAGGGTTTGAACTGCTAGTTTATTTATTAGTCAAAAAGAAAAAAAAAATACTAACATTTTTTGCTTCTGCCCTGTTGTCCAAAATAATGTATAATTGCTCCATATGAAAGAGGTATAACACATCTTCAGTTACATTTCAGAAATACCCAGTGTGGCTGGGTTAATGTCTTTTACCAGTGCTTCCATCTCACCACATTTATTCTTCCTACTTATTTGACAAATATAGCAAATTCACAGACCGTTTATTGTGCATTTGATTCCTATTTCAGTACAGTGACTAGCTGTCCTGAGTAGGGAATTAAGAGATGGACTTGTGTTAGGATTCATACCTTCTGACTTATTTTAGGTTTATTTATTCTTTGTTGTCTAGATTAGTACAACTAGACCAGTGACCTTTTTTCACGGGAGACCTGAGGTGATATTTATTCTGACTAGAGGAAACTTAGGCAGAATAGGAAAATTTCACCACTCTTTTCATCACCAGATGACACCAAAGGGTTGCTGATGGTGAAAGAGCAGTACAATGGACATAAATGCGTGCAATTAGATGGCAAGCAGAGGATAGTTTGCTGGGAGTGTTGAAAATGACTGCAGAATGAAGTCCTGATTACTGTAGTTGATGAAGGCAAAATGGAGGATGAAGTGTTAGCCACAGAGATTGTGGAGACTGGACCAGAGGATGGTTCTGAGGCATGCAGTGATGTGTAGAGAAGGAGAAACAAATGCTGGGAGATGATCTTTCTAAAGATTGATTATATAATAAACTTTTTGAAGGTTGTTTTGTAACTGATTTGGATGTTGTTCAAAAAGCCAGCTTGGAGAGTCAGATAGAAATGGGCAGTGGGAAGGGTAACTCTATAGTTTCCAAAACATATGCTGCACTGACAGCAGTGGGAGTGCAAGCTGCTGTCGAGCATTCAGTACACACTGGAGGGAGATGGCTATTTGTAAGAATGTGAATGAAAAATGTCAACACATTAACAGGTATTTTGCCTGGGACAATATAGTCCTACTTTTAAGGATTAATAGTTAAAGAATTTAGAGCCTTAATACATTTTGGGTCTGATACATTTTGTGAAATTAGTTTTGAATCATTTAATTCAGTGAAAAAAATTCTTGTTGACATGTGATAACAAATTGTTTGTGATCCTCTGATATATGACTTTTGGAATGAATGTGTAACAGAGGAGAAAGTTAAATATACAATTGAGAACCACCTAAATAACAAAGAACGTGATTAAAAAGTACTTTTCTGAAAATGCCATTCTGTGTTTTCATTTAAAAAATGACTTATGACAGAAAACTTTGGAATGGGGCATGGGAGGTGTGGTGAATTTGTCAAAGAAGGGGTCATTATTCATTTACCAAGTGTTGTCATAAATACAAAAAGAGGACTGTTAAATACTGGGATCAACTAAAGACATGCATCTTTTGTGTGGACAGTTTGCTTCTTATTCAGACTTGTAATAAAAGAAGATGCACCCAATGCAGTCAGTATGAAGATTATAGCAAAAACTGAAAATTGTTATGCAGAAAAATGTGGAAATGTACATTTTTGTTCATCTGTCTAATATTAAATGAAGAAAATGATAAAAGAGAAGAGGGAAATAAATATAAAATGTAATGTGACTGAAAATTAAAGCAATGAACATGATATATTGACTGAAATATATATGAAAATGATGATAATAGAGAAGAGGAGGAAGATGAGGAAATGTTACATTACTAGGTAAAATTAGTATGCGATGTTAGATGGTACTGGGAACAGAAAACGTGAGATAAGATGTGAAGAAAGGGAAAGTTGTACTGGCAAAAAGGTGAGTGAAAGAAACATGTTAGACTTAAGAAAACAGCAAAAAAGGAAGTGTAGTTTTACAGTTGTATCTTTAACCTTTTGCTTGTGGATTATGATTAGACTCAGCCCCATATGTTTAAGCCACTTATGCAGGGGTCTATATTAGAACATCAACTTTTTAAAATGTCGAATGTTCTAATATCGACTCCTATTCAGTGAATGCTGACAATATCGAACATGCAGAACAGCAAATTATTTTCCCAGGGAAAAAATGTTGTGTTCCAACACACATACACACAACACAAACACACCAAACAAACAGCAATCCACACACAAACACCTAAAATCCTACATCTAACCCTACACTAAACTGTACACACACCACTAGCTATCCACTTACCTTAACCCAAACCCTAACCCTAAGGTGCATCACTATCGCACACTCAACTCACCCGTGCCCTAACCCTACCTCACCTACCCTGTGCCCTAACCCTCACATCCACACAATTGCACACTTACCTGATCCTGACCCGTAACTTTCCACCACAGTGCTGAACATAGCGAAGCCACAGGAACGGCCAACCAAATTCCTTCCCTTCGCTATTTTCAGCATTCGCTGAATAGGGGTCGACATTAGAACATTCAAAGTTGTGAAACTTCGATGTTCTAATATAGACCCCTTGTGCAGCACTGAGTTTATTCCATGTAGTATATTATTTTTCTTATTGTAAAATCATCTTGAAGTAGTTTTAAAAAAAGAAAGAAAAAGTTATCTTCTTTATAGCATGTCTGTGAAGTAATTATTTGGCCAGTACAATAACTGTACTAGCCAAATAATTATGAAACAATGCCTCATAAAAATCAATGGGAAATGCAATCTGAAAGTGAGATGTCATGCTATTTATTAGTATAGCTTCTCACCTCCATCCTATGAACATACTAACAGGACATTAATTTCCAACCCATGTCCTGTTACAATGCAGTGTAAGTAGATGAAATTGATTGCCTTAGAAACTGATCACAGTCCTTTCCTGGCAATCTCCATACATATTATACATATTATTTTTGTTTAGTTTTACCACAGTTGTTGTTATGGGAGTGCATTGTAGCAGCAACATAAATACTTTACTGTATCTCTAACACTCTTGGTGATCACAAGTGATTTCCAGAAGTGGTTACCTATGGTGGATGAAAGGACAGTAAGAATGGCCACAATAAACTCAGCATTGTTGTGGTTAGTCTGGAGAGTGTGTGTAGTGTCAGTGTCTGTAAGCTCAAATATGGAATACATTTGGGGTAACATTTATTTTTTCACTTTTCTCTGGCAGAAAATTAAATGGATCTGTGGGCAGTGGTAAGAGTATATGCTGCTCACAGCACCATACAGTTATATTTATTTACTTATTTTTAATTTAATTTTCATGGAAGTTGAGGCTGAAGGTGGGGTGCCATATATCAGAAAGTAGAAATACATTAATGTGGCTGTTATTTCACCACTTTTGGCAATCACACATTAGAGGTGATTGCCTGAATCTTGATGAGTGGATGGGAGATCGTAGGTTTACCCCAGGTATCACTTTTGTGTCACTGTTAGACGGAGGCACAGTATACTACCCTCGAAAAAGGGCATGGCAAAATTAATTTAAAATGGGTGGCGAAAGCCAAACACACTCTGGCTAGGCTTATAAATGCCCTAGGGCAGATAGCCTAGTATGAACCTCTGAACCTATGAAGAAGTGACTACATTGATTAGGGTACAATTTTATAAAAATGAAGAGAGAAGTGGAAATATTTTAAAGGAAATAAATGAATTGATAAAAGGAGGAATAAAAGAAAAAGAGATGTGTGAAGGAGTAATAAAGTTTATCTAGAAGAAAGGTGAATGAGAGGAAATATACAAATTTGAAAGCCAATGTCATTGGGAAACTTAGTAAGTTATTTATGAAACTTATGCTGAAAATGTTGGGAAAAAACTGAGAAACATTGAGGACAGAAGGATCTATTTTGAACTGGAGGAAGAAATGTTAAAGACATGCTGATTACTGTTAAATAATTAGTTGATTATATTATGAGGGAAAAATGGAGAGTAAAATGATAACATGATGTGGCAAAGGCTTATGACACTATTGAACATGGCAATATGTATGAAAGTTTGAAGATGTATGGTAATGGAGGAAAAACTAAGAAGTTATTAAGGTCAGTTTATAAGAATGGGTAGGAGAGTAATAACATTTAGGTACAAAAAGTGGTAAAACGTGGCTGACCTATGAGCAGATGTTTAATTATATTAGTAAGGAATGTAGTGCTAGGTAGTGGTAAAAAGTAGTGGAGAGTATATTTTGGGAAATAAGGGAAAGGGGGAAATCCCTATATATTTTGTGCACACAGATGATTTAGTTACAATGATTAAGAACAAAGTTCAGTTAAAGGAAATTTTTATAAAAGTAGAGGAAGAAGAATGGAGAATTTTGGAATTCTATTAAATAAAAAAACTAAATGAAAACTCCAGCCACGCTAGAACTTCCAATAAGAGACCTCCCAAACTTCCTGTAACAGAGGCACATGGGATATATGCAAATGACCCTTATGAACATCAGGTGTTTCAACTATATGGCAATTCTGATTGCCCATAACTTTTACATTTGAAGCCATTTTAATGGATAATATTAGAACAATAAAGCCAAACCCCACTAGCTATGGATATGCATATTTAGCCTTGCTCTGATGTTATGCCTCATCAGCATAACATAAGCAGAGTGTTTGACTAAGCATATGAAACACAGGGTTGTTATACCCAGCTGATGTCCATTATCATTAGGGTGACTGCAAAATACCCCAAATAACAAATTAAAACAAAGAGTTAGAAGGTCACACTGAAAAACCAATCAGAAAAAACTAAATGAAAACTCCAGCCAAGCTAGAACTTCCAATGAGTGACCTCCCAAACCTCCTGTAACAGAGGCACATGGGATATATGCAAATGGCCCTTATGAACATCAGGTGTTTCAGCTATATGGCGATTCTGATAGCCCATGGTTTTTTACATTTGAAGTATTTTTTAATGGACAATATCAGGCCAATAAAGCCAAACCCCACTAGCTATGGATATGCATATTTCGGGCTTGTTATGACCTCATCAGCATAGCATAAACAGAGTGTTTGACTAAGCATAAGAAACACAGGGTTGTTATACCCAGCTGATGTCCATTATTATTAGTTTCACTGAAAAAACAGATAAAAACAGGTCACACTGAAAAATAATGAAAAAAAAAAAAACTAAAAAAACCAGCCAAGCAAGAACTTCCAATGAGTGATCTCCTCATCCTATCCTGTAAATAGAGTACATGGGATATATGTAAATACTTACTTATGACGATGCCAGCAGCTATAGAGATTAGAGATTGCTCTGATTGCCTAGATTTGAAGTTGTTTGAATATTTAATAAACAACATCAGACCAATAAACCCAAACCCCACTAGCTACAGATATGCATATTTGAACTTGTTATGACTTCAATCGCATAGCATTAGCAGAATGTTTGACTAAGCATAAGAAACACAGGGTTGTTATACCCAGTTGATGTCCATTATCATTAGGGTGACTGCAAAATATTCCCAAATAACAAATTAAAACAAAGAGTTAGAAGGTCACACTGAATAAAAACAATCAGAAAAAACTAAATTAAAACTCCAGCCAAGCTAGAAATTCCAACGAGTGATATCCCAAACCTCCTGTAACAGAAGCACATGGGATATATGTAAATGACCCTTATGAACATCAGGTGTTTCAGCTATATGGCAATTTAATGATAATGGACATCAGCTGGGTATAACAACCCTGTGTTTCTTATGCTTAGTCAAACACTGCTTATCCCATGCTGATGAGGTCATAACAAGGCCGAAATATGCATATCCATAGCTCGTGGGGTTTGGCTTTATTGGCCTGATATTGTCCATTAAAACGACTTCAAATGTAAAAGTTATGGGCAAGCAGAATCGCCATATAGCTGAAACAACTGACGTTCATAAGGGTCATTTGCATATATCCCATGTGCCTCTGTTACAGGAGGTTTAGGAGGTCACTCTTTGGAAGTTCTAGCTTGGCTGGAGTTTTCATTTAGTTTTTTCTGATTGGTTTGTCAGTGTCACCTTCTAACTCTTTGTTTTAATTTGTTATTTGGGATGTTATGCAGTCACCCTAATGATAATGGACATCAGCTGGGTATAGCAACCCTGTGTTCCTTATACGTAGTCAAACACTTTCCTTAAGCTCTGCTGATGAGGTTATAACAAGGCTGAAATATGCATATACATAGCTAGTGGGGTTTAGCTTTATTGGCCTGATATTGTCCATTAAAGTGACTTCAAATGTAAAAGTTATAGGTAATCAGAATCACCATATAGCTGAAACTCCTGATGCTCTTAAGGATCATTCCCATATATCCCATGTGCATTTGTTACAGGAGGTTTGGGTGGTCACTTATTTGAACTTCTAGCTTGGCTGGTGTTTTCATTTAGATTTTTCTAGTTGTTTTTTTCAGTGTGACGTTCTAATTATTTGTTTGAATTGTATTAAATAACAATAAAAGGAATGGATTTGGTGTTACAGTAAATGTAGAAGGCATGTATGTTTCTATGAATTAGATTAGTATATTGAGGATTCATTTTGGAAATAAAGGCACTGAGAGACAATGAAAATATGTAAAAGAATGTATAAAAAGTTTGGTATGTATGTGTGGAGAACCTTTCAGTTGTTTTACAGGGAAAAATATATATTTTGTACTTGTACATTCTCATATTCTGAGGAAGATTAGGAATTTGGGAGCAGTGTTTGTTTTGCTATGACATTTAAAAAAATAACGGAGTGTGTTTTCAGTTTACTATGGTTGTCTAAGTTAAATATTACTAGAAGAGGGATTATGTACTATAAAAAGAGAGCAGTGAATTGGGGCTGTTAAATCCAAAAGTTGATCTTGCTTCATTGCATTTATTTTGGATAATAAATAAGACAGAAGATAAAATATAAAGAAATTGAGTATAAAGAAACTGTATGGGAAAGGTTATGACATAACATGGAAAGAGTGGGAAGAATGAAAAATGATAAAGAAGCTTGATAGTAAAATAAATGAATATATAAGTAAGGTAAGTTTATGGAAGTTAGATTTCAAAAGAGTAGAAATAAATATAAAATGATGTTATGCAAATATTCTTGAAAAATGTAGCATGTAAAGCCCAAGGTATGGCACAAAAAAGATAAAATAGCTATGAAAGAGAGACAGGTAAGATTTGTGGCAGTTGGGAAAGTGGCATATTTTATATGGTGATTAACCTGCAATTTCCCTACCATTAAAGGTCAGAAATGTAAGCAACAGACTGGAAGCATGTGTAACATCTACAGGGCAGGGGAAACAACTGAATATACTTTACTGGAATGTAATACAAAGTGATATGAGAAAAGTTTAAAGCAGAGTATCCTTATAAATATTTTAAAAATATTGACTTTAGATATGATTACATAAGGTAAGTATTACAATCTAGCAATAGATATTTGAGAAAAGGTAGATAAAATTCTGTTGGGAGCAGTAGGGAACATTTGGAATTTTGGCTATAATGAGTTATTACATAACAAAATGTAAGATTGCCACTCAGCAATTTAAACCATGGTAGACACTGTTGAAGTGACACCCCGATGTGGGTTTGCCACCTGGCAATTGTATCTAGATGATAGACACTGCTGAAGTGACACCCTGATCTTATGTGCAAAATGGGAAAAAGGGGTTGTAAATGGATGGATATGAGATTGTGATATGGTTAGAAGAAGGATCAAAAGATGGATATGGAAAATATGTTTGACGTAATTTTAAAAGAAGTGCAAATAGGGATTGTGTAAATAATGTCTGAATTCTGGGAGTCAGTAAAACTCCCCTATTATGTTGCCTAAGTGCCACTGGATCTTTACATCCACCAGAGCTGCCACCAACCCTGGTAGATAGGATTTCAGTTTAACATCTCATACAAAGGATGGGCACACTCAGGACTACAGTGTTCCCCTGTTAGAAAAATATGTATTAATGTGTGTATGCTTAATGATAATTAATAGTCAGAAGAATTAACATGTTTTTCATTCTATTTTACATGCACTGTGTTATATATAAATTGAGTGTCATATGAGACTGAAAAAGATGCTTTTTGAAAACTGCAGTATGCTTTCTGAAACTTGCAAGATGCCCTCTGACCTAGTAATTGCTAGCACAGCAATATTCATGTTTATGCCTTTTGGAAATGTACTTGAGCAGCAGGTGCTTATCTGCTAGGTCAGGAACGAATGAATGAACAATACTATATTCTGTAAATGTAATGATTTTAAACAATCAGCTCTGCTCGAAGCATGAGAACATGTACAGCTGCAGAAGCTAAGAGATAAAGTAGACAAAGGATTATTAGAGAAATGAACTGTTAGCATTGTGCTTGAATTAGCCATAGTACCTTGAATGGTAACATAACATGTATCTAACTAGTGGTTATCAAGGCCACGTTGTTTTCCTCAGGATGTTTCTCACAAAAATTGATAAATCAGCAGAAATTCATGGGACTGATGGTCAACAAATGATGATAAAAAGACTGGTAATTTATTACGTCAGCTTGGTAGGCCATGTCTAGTTAAAGAATGTATAAAAGTGAAAGTATTTCCTGTTTCTAGTTAGAGAAACTCTGTAATAGCACATTTTTGTCTCCTTGCTGCAAGATTAAAGTGCCTTAACCTGAACCTACCGTGTTTTGATCATTTTTAAAGTATATTTTTCCTTTGACAGTTTGGTCCTTCGGACCAGAAAGTACCTCTTGCTCTAGGCCTAGGTCAGAATTGGGCCCGGTGGCATGCATGCGTACGGAGAAGAGGCCAAATCAGCTCTTCTGTTTTGAAAGACTTCCGACTGAATTATAATTCGAAAGAGGCCAGCCACTGTTTCTGATCTGGGATTGGAGGATGAGTCAACGATCTGGTGGATCAACTCACGGAGGGTCAGGTAAGGAGGAATTTACCTTATTTCTGTTTTAAGATCAGGGACTAGTTACAGAACTGTTTTTGTCAGGAAGATTTGCATGTGCAGATCAGGGACAAAAAAGGTTACTGTCTTGTCATAGATCAGGGAAACAGAATAGGTAGACAGTTATTCTAGATAAACTGTGAAAAGGTGTAGAACTGTGGTACCACGTGATAAGAAGGGTTACGTAACAATTTACAGCTTAGCTAAGGCAACATGGGAAATCAGTGCACGAAAAGTTCCCGAGACCCGCCCCTAACTGAAGACGCGAAATATATGCAATTACAGCGTGCCAACAATGTTAAGTACTATACAAAATGGATTGATAAGTATAAATTTGATGGTAATTTAGATAAACTTGCACTTATTAAACTTGTCAGGCAACTTAAAACAGACGCAATAGGTCAATTAAAAAAGCAGCGACAATTAGGAGTTCCTCAGGCACATAGGTGGCTTGAGGAAGCAAATCGCAGGGAACAAAAGATTAAAAATTCAAAAACAATGTTCTTAGACAAAGAAGATAATAACTTGGTAATAACGACGACCCCTCCTTCACCCCCTCTGCTTCCCTTACCAGAATATGAAGCAAGTGGACAAGCTGATCCACCTCCGCTATACCCAGCTGTTTCTACAGCATCAAAACCATTTGTCAGGGATCCTATCGAGACAAGGCTCGAACATGCAACTTGAGAGGGGAGATTGAATTATATGAAATAAATAGAAAATCACAAGCTATGAGTGAGGAAGAGATATGTCCACTCATAGAAGTACCAAATTCTCAGGCAGGACAGGCAGGACAGGATCTGACTCTTTTAGTTTATAGACCGTGGACACCGGAAGATGTCTGGAAAGCCACGGAGGGAATTCCCCATCCGAAAGGGAATTTTAGAAAATTTTTAGAAGATTTACAGGGTATGAGATTAAGTTACCATTTAAATGGAGAGGAAGTAGAAAAAGTAATTAGACAAATTGTAGGTCCAGATTGGCACATGATCAGTGGCGACTGGAATCCCCATGATGCAGAGCTTAGACCACTCCCACATACTAATGCAGAATTAGATGGCAGAGTAAAGGGTCTTACAGACCGAATCTCTGAAAAATGGAAGCCTAGGGCTGATTGGACTTGCATTAATCAGTGCATTCAACAAAAAGGTGAAATGGTTGATAGATATTATGCTAGATTATTAGAATGTTTTAATAACCACTGTGGAATGCAGATACCAGAAAATCAGACACATGATTCTCCATATGAGCAGCAGCTAAAGAATGCATTCTTGAAAGGAAGTATAACTCCCATTAGCAGCTTTATTATGAAGCACATGGTAGATCATCGTACCAGTAGATTGCAGCCATTACTTGAATATGCAAGACATGCAGAAAGACATTTTACTAGTAAAAAGAAAAAGAAAACTCAAGTATTTTCAGCAGAAGATGGGTCAGAAGTTTTTGTAGTACAAGCTGGGAGAAAGGGTAAGAAAAATACCCAGGGAAACAAACAATCTGATAAACGATCAGAAGATTTCGAAGAAAGAAAGAAAGAAAAGGGGTGAATGTTTTAAATGCGGGGAAAAAAGGAAATTTAGCAAGGGATTGCAGACTAAATAAAAAGGTGACTACAGAAAATAAGGAGGATGAGGAAGGACTATATGATAGTCAGGAATCACTGAATGAGAATAAACGGGAAAAGACAAATGCAAATGTGATAGCAAGGGTAGAGGATGTGACAGAAGGGGTAGAGGATGTACATGAATTTGTAGATGTTGATGAAAATGAAATTTTAGACTTAGCATTATTGAGCCTGGAGCTCTACTTAGCAGACACAAAACCGGAAGTTACGCTTCTAGTAGAGGGGAGGGAAGTCAAATTTTTGTGTGACTCAGGGGCTTCACAGACCCTGATACATCCTTCCAAATTACCGGAAGATTCAGAATCACCAGATTATATACTAGTGAAAGCAGCTAATGGACAGCTATATCGGGAGCCACTCTCCCATGATATAGCAATAACAGACCCCGTTTCAGGAATGACCCAGAAAAGTAAAATTGTTGTTTCTGCAAAATGCCCAGTAAATCTCTTGGGCAGAGACTTAATGCAGATATTTGGCATAGCCGTAGTTCCAACCATGCAGTCTATGGAAGCACAGCGACAAATGGATACTTTTGTAGTGCGACAGGAGGGTGAGACATATTATTGGTACAGCCAGGACTTGGCTACGACTGGTCCAGGGGCAGTAACCGAAGAACTGATGAATGTAGCCATCAGTAAATCCCCCTCGTTTGACATTGACAAACAACATTTGTTGCATTGTACTCTATATTACTGTAATAGACCAGGACCTGATAAAGAATATGAGCAGGAGTTGTTTCAAAACCATGCAAACAGGCTAGTGTTACGAAACTTGTACTGGGACACAGAAGGAAACAGTGTAATAAGCTGTTCATTGCCCCAGGAATTTTTAGCACTTTACAAATCTAATCGATTGCCACATGTTAGCTTAACCAAAAATAGAAGTTTGAAATGGGCAGACTTAGGAGAAAAAGTCACAAGGTGGGAAAAACAGACAGAATTAGAACTCTCTGAACAAGGAGTACAGAAGCAGAAATTGAATTGGATAACACAGACACACCCAGCTGTGCACTCACAGGCCAGTGAGAATAGCTGAGTATTACTCTTATTCGAAGAAGAGGAAAAAGCCTTGCGAGACATACCAGAGACTCTCTGGTCAACAGGGAAATCAGATGTGGTACTTATTCAAACAGCAGGACCAGTTACCGTTACGCCAAAATCAGCATTTAGACCTCAGAAAAGACAGTATCCCTTGAGAAAGGATGCAGAGATAGGGATCAAACCTATAATAGCAGCCTTACTTAAGGAAGGAGTCCTAATAGAATCTCCTGATTCACCATGTAATACACCCTTATTTCCTGTTAGGAAAGCAAACGGGGAGTGGTGAATGGTCCAAGATCTACAGGCCGTAAATGATGCAGTTATACCCAGGGCACCAACGGTGCCAGATCCACACACCTTACTGAATGATTTGAAGCCTCAGCAGAAGTATTTTTCTGTGGTAGATATTAGCAATGCATTTTTCTCAATACCGATACACCCCAACAGCCAACATTGGTTTGCATTTACGTTTCAGGGGAAATGGTATATGTATACGAGATTACCACAGGGATATTGTGAAAGTCCAACAATATTTGCACAAGAAATGACAAGCAATCTGGCGGGATTTATCCCACCGAAAGGTAGTCAGATTTTACTTTATGTAGACAACATTCTGCTGGCAGCCCCCTCCCAGCAAGAATGTAGAGAGGATACCATAGCATTATTACAATTTTTAGCTACTCAAGGACACAAGGTGAGCAAAAACAAACTACAACTTTGGAGAAAACAAGTTAAATACCTGGGATATGTAATATCCAAAGAAGGCAGAATATTAGATGAAGACAGAAAAACAGCAATATTACAAGCACCTAGACCAACTACCAAGAAGGAAATGATGTCCTTCCTGGAAACTACTAACTTTTGTCGGAGTTGGATACCAAATTATGCTTTGGAATCTGCTCCACTGACTAATTTGATATTCAAAAAGCCGATGGCAGCACAGGATTTATTACAGTGGACACCAGAAGCAGAAGCAGCTTTCTGCAAGTTAAAACAACTGATAGCATTATCTTTAGTTTTAGGATTACCAAACTATCATAAGCGATTTTTCCAAACTGTAGACTGTAAGCAAGGTTATATGACATCAGTGTTGACACAGCAACATGGGGACAAACAATGCCCCATAGCTTACTATTCATCACAGTTAGACCCAGTGGTGCGATCCCTGCCCCACTGTGTACAAGCAGTAGTTGTAGCTGCAATGGCAGTGCAGGCTTCGGCCTCAGTAGTGTTGTTCCACCCTCTCACATTGAGAGTGCCTCATGCAGTCGCAATTATTTTACTGCAAGAAAAAGTAGCATATCTTTCTCCTGCTAGACATCTTTCCTGTATGACTATACTGTTGAGCCAACCTCATATGACAATTGAACGATGCACAACTTTGAATCCATCAACCTTGCTCCCAACTCCTGCAGATGGCAAACCACACTGCTGCCTGCAGGAGATTGAGCAAAAGACATTACCTAGACAAGACCTTACAGATGTTCCCTTGGATGATGCCAAGGTGACATACTATGTGGACGGCTTGTGCAGGAGGGGTCCTACAGGACAGACTCTAGTGGGGTATGTAGTCATTTCTGATACTGAGACTTTAGAAGCAAAATCTTTACCACACAACTTATCTGCACAAGCAGCAGAATTGATTGCCTTGACAAGGGCATGTACCTTAGCAGAAGGTAAGAAAGTGAATATTTTTACTGATAGTCAGTATGCTTTTTCTACTGTACATGTTTTTGTGCAGCAGTGGAAAAATAGAGGAATGCTAACATCTACTGGCAAACCAATTAATCATGCGCAATTCATTTTAGATTTATTAGACTCTATTCAGTTACCTCAAAAAGTAGCTATTTGCAAATGCGTAGCTCATACCAAGCAACAGGATAGAATTTCAAAAGGTAATGCGAGAGCTGACACAGCTGTAAAACAGGCAGCTTCAGCCTCAGAAGCTTTTCTTTTGAGTGAGGAATTACAACCCTCTGAGATTTTAGATTTAGAAATGTTAAAAACAATGCAGACACTTACTACAAATGTAGAAAAACAAAAGTGGATAAAGCGAGGAGCAATCCTTGAGAAGGGACTGTACATCTCCAAGGAAAAGAAACCAATTCTACCATCTAACTTGTTTAGATATGCAGCTTTGTTGAGCCGTGGGCAGAGCCATGTCTCAACAGGGGGGACGGTGCAGTTAGTGAATCGAGTGTTTACAACATATGGATTTACTAATTATACAAAAAATTTTTGTGCAGCAGGCCATGTTTGTAACAAGCATCATGCACAAGGGGCATTGAAGCCTAAGCAAGGGAGTTTCCCTACACCACCGTATCCATTTCATACTATTTGTATGGATTTTATAGAACTGAATAAATGTGAGAATAAAAAGTATTGTCTTATCATTATAGATATGTTTTCCAAATGGGTGGAAGCTTTTCCAACTAAAAATCCAGATGCAGCTACTGTTGCAAAGGTCCTTGTTAAAGAAATTATACCTAGATTTGGCATACCGGAAAAGATTTATAGTGATAACAGTACACATTTCATGAACCAAACAGTGCAACAACTTAGTTGCTATTTCGGAATATCATTAAAAAATCACTGCGCATACCACCCCCAATCTGCAGGATTAGTAGAGAGGCATAATGGGGTGTTGAAGAATAAGCTTAGGAAATTGATGAGTGAGACACAAAAGAACTGGGTGCACTGTTTGCCTCTAGCACTATTGAACATGAGAACTGTTCCAAATGTAAAGGGATTGACTCCTTTTGAAACTTTGTTTGGGAGGGCATATTATACACCTCAGTGGAAACCTCTCATGTCTGTAGAGCAAGAGGCTGACAGTTCACTTGCAGGGTATATGAGACGATTTTTGAATAACAAACTTTTGCAGATAAATTCTGTTTCAGATAAAGAGCAACTGAAATCAGAAGCAGCAGTAGCCCCAGGCACCTGGGTCTGGGTGAAGATTGTGAAGAAAAAGAACTGGAGTTCTCCGAAGTAGGAAGGGCCGTACCAGGTACTACTGTCGACACCCACTGCAGTCAAGATCATGGAGCGAGCTTCCTGGATTTATTTGACACTCTGTAAACTGGTTAAGAACTTTGAATTGGACAAAAACCTTGTTACTGTTGTACAACGAGAAAACAATGGCCAGGTATAGAGTGAATAGAGACATTGAGCAACCTCAGAAAACTTGCATGATCATTTTGATAGCTATGCTAATCACATTGTTCTTTTTGTTGTGGCCAGTCCTTTTTCCTGCCACAAAAGTTGAACTGATTAAACATGATGGGCCAAACATAGACTGGCATCCGAACTTAAACACTTATCAGGCAATTACACGTGTGTATGCTGAGACTTTTAATGTTTCGAACTGCTGGGTCTGCAGCCATACCAACAGCATAGGGGTTTATTGGTGGCTGCTATCCCCCTGGGGGTCAATGAGACCTGGGAAAATCTGGTTTTTGACACAGTTGCTATTAAAGCATATGATAAGGTAGCACTGTATTTGCCTGTAACACAAAAAGGAATTGTATGTTTTTACAAAAATGAAACCATCCAAGTGGGATGGAGCAAGTGTAATGTCACTGTACAGTATAAATGTTATACAAAAGCAAATGATTTAGGTGGATCTTGTAGTACAGATTATAACTCATTTCTTAAATCTATGCATAAGACTCTTGATCAGGTACAACGTAATCCTGTACTTTTTAAACAGTTATCTGTAATAGATAGGAAAATGTTTCATGCAGGGCAGACATTTCATAACAAAGTAACAACTAAAGTAGAGGACTGTTATTTTGTGTGTGGTAAAAAGGCATATAAATGGTTACCTGAGAATTGGTCTGGCAGTTGTTTTTTGGGATACCTGGTCCCGGCCATACGACACACTGCAGTTCTACCTCAGGGAAGTATTCGAAATACCCGAGATGTAACCAAAAAGACTGTTAAGAAACCTGAGAATCCAGTGGGACAGATCAAAGCAGGCTGGAAAGACCATCATAATGTGGGAACCAAACTTGCGCACATGGACTTGAGTGATGCTGTCATATCGTGGGCAGGCATATTACCTGCATATGGCGCAGTTAAATCAATTTGGGAGCTGTGAAAACTGTCTAAACTTCTCGAAGTAATGAGTAATGCAACTTTCTCTGCTCTTGAACTGATAACTGATTAACTGAATGCCATGAAAACTGTAGTGCTCCAAAACCGAATGGCTCTTGACTTCACCCTAGCGGCGAGGGGTGGGACATGCGCTTTAATCAAAGAAGAATGCTGTGCGTTTATTCCTGATCATCAGCATGAGATTAACGATCATCTTGAGGTAATTCAGCAAGTGTCGGCCATGACTAAACCAGGCCCAAACCCTCTGACAGACTTTTTCCAGAATGTATTTGGGGGTGGGGTTCCATCCTAATGAACATATTGATTGCCATTGGGGTAGGATTACTCCTAATAGGAGTTTGTGTTTGTTGTGGAATCCCATGCATGAATAAATTAATCAAAGAATTCATAGATATATCAGTATCTGAGACTATGTATCAAAGTACTGAATTCGAAGAGCTGCTAGAATGTGAAACACTTTCATAAAAGTTTTAAACTGAATGACTTTCTTAACCGCAAATCCTGATTGGAAGAGGTTAGGAAAAGAAGCAAATTGTTTATCCTTTTCTGAAAGTAGAATTAAAAAGTATTAACAGGAGGGAAATGTTAGAAAAATATGTATTAATGTGTGTATGCTTAATGCTAATTAATAGTCAAAAGAATTACCACGTTTTTCATTCTATTTTACATGCATTGTGTTATATATAAACTGAGTTTCATATGAGACTGAAAAAGATGCTTTTTGAAAACTGCAGTATGCTTTCTGAAACTTGCAAGATGCCCTCTGACCTAGTAATTGCTAGCACAGCAATATTCATGTTTATGCCTTTTGGAAATGTACTTGAGAAGCAGGTGCTTATCTGCTAGGTCAGGAACGAATGAATGAACAATACTATATTCTGTAAATGTAATGATTTTAAACAATCAGCTCTGTTCGAAGCATGAGAACATGTACAGCCGCAGAAGCTAAGAGATAAAGTAGACAAAGGATTATTAGAGAAATGAACTGTTAGCATTGTGCTTGAATTAGCCATAGTACCTTGAATGGTAACATAACATGTATCTAACTGATGGTAATCAAGGCCACGTTGTTTTCCTCAGGAAGTTTCTCACAAAAATTGATAAATCAGCAGAAATTCATGGGACTGATGGTCAACAAATGATGATAAAAAGACTGGTAATTTATTACGTCAGCTTGGTAGGCCATGTCTAGTTAAAGAATGTATAAAAGTGAAAGTATTTCCTGTTTCTAGTTAGACAAACTCTGTTATAGCACGTTTTTGTCTCCTTGCTGCAAGATTAAAGTGCCTTAACCTGAGCCTACTGTGTTTTGATCATTTTTAAAGTATATTTTTCCTTTGACATCCCCTAACTCTGCACTGCAGTGTCAGTGTTAGAAAATTAATCCAAGGACCTGAGGAGTGATGGTAGACTCATTTCAGATGTTACAGTTTTTAACACAAATAAATAGAGCAGCAAATGTTGTAATTTTTGTCTCAAGTAGTTTAGATGAAAGGGCTATAATATAGGTTTGCCAAGCTATAAATGAATGATTTTAGTTTTTATTATTATTCAGCAAAAATTATAGGTGAATTTGAAAGGTAGAAGGTGGGAACTCAGAGCTCCATAACACCTGTGTGTTGGACAATTTGTAGGGGATGGGTCATGTTTTTGAATTTATACTAATTCTATTTCACCAATTATCAACTAGATGAAGGACTGAGAATAACAAAAGTTGTAGGCTTAAGGTAGAGTTTTCTTGGTGTCACCATTCTGGTTTTGAGTGCCATGTTAATATACATTTTTTGCTCCTTACTCACACAGTATAAAAAAAAGGGTCTATATCACTTACTCGAAGGTACAAAATCTTGAGTACCCTTTCATCGACACATAACTGCTGAATGTCCTCTTCAGCGAACGGCCACATCATCGGTTTCTTTCGGCAGGCCACCTAATCATGAAACAATTTAACAAACAATATGAAGTAGGTGGCTTAGCCCCTCCACAGCCCCCACCCCCCCCAAACTAAATATACTAAGTCTGAGATTGCTCCACAGCGGGGAAAAGGGCAGATTTCAAACAACGGCCATTGCAGAAGATAAAAAAAAAGATATCAGAAAAAAAACACCACAGGGTTTTTAAATTTCCCGTGATGCTTGGCTCTGGTAAGGACTGTTAGCTCTCTGAATTTTTCCAAATGGGTGTTTAATTCCTTAGTAAATCTTTCTGCTTTATTAAGGACTGAGGAGATAAAGTAAGAAGTGAAGCTTGATATTTCATCAATTATTAAGTTGAGGTTCTCATGCTTGTAGTCCTTAAATTCAGTGGGGTTTACTCTAAGAGCTTTCACGAGTTTATAAGAAAAGGTCACACGTTTATGGCCAGTCTTCATTGGGGAAGGAGATACCAGAGGAGTAATGTGGAAGGCCACCATATTTGTTAGAATCAAGTCAAGAATGCTATGCTTTGTAGCATTTTTTTTACCAACTACGCACAGGAATTTTTGTTTATTAAAGCTAGGAATTTTTTGGCATATCCTACATCAGTGGTATAGCTATCCATATTTATTGAAGGATAAACAGGGATATCATTTTAAGGATATGTAAAGTCACTCAAAATAAGGGAGTTTTTGCTGATAGGGAGATAAATTAGAACACTAAAGAATCTCACATGGTGACCAGTGGGCAAATAAGGTATTTTGCAACAAGCTATTAGTTGATAATTAATCCTACCTAGACTGATCTGTAGTTCAGTGATATCATTTTGTTAGTCTCTGGGGATCTACTTGTAGGTAATATGTTCATTAACAAATATGGAGAATTGATCACAGTTGTCAATGGGCCTGGAAGCAAGAAAAATGCAAAACCCTGACATCAATATGAAATATTGATTCTTTCTTAGTGAATGTAATAATGGAGGCCAACCTGGAGTTATGTGGCAAAATGCCCACAGATTTACTATCAGCAAACTGATCTAACAAAGACATCCCCAGTTCCTTCTGAGAGAGTTTATAAAGGTCAACAGGAATGTTATCCAGGCATCATACCTTACTAGTCTTGTGCTCATCCTGAATTTGAGAAACGTCACACAACAAAAGCATCTTATTAAGGGTTAGTATCTTATCACTGTTATCACTGGTCATTTCAGACCCAAAACAAAATACATCTGATTGTATCCTTCTGTGAAGGAGCTGAGTAAAAGGCTAAGTGTTTCTCATTGTCCTCGCCAGTTACTTTGAGACTTTTAATATCAGTGATACCTTCCCACAATGCTGCACAGTGAGGAAGCTGAGAGATGCTTGAACTGCTCGACATTTTTACTGTGATTCCTTTAACCATGGAAGCCATATCCATATACTATGTGCTCAGATCAGAAATCAATGGATGTTGTATGATCCTACTGCTGCAAGTAAATGGCAGATGATTTACAACAGTTTTACTGCTGACACTTAATACTGTTACATTTTTTTAATGAAAAAAGTTGGATTATTGGTACATAATACAGTATAGTACAGTTTCTCGATTAACATGGCTATGTATGATTAGAGCATCTGTTTGCCAGCACATTCCTAAATGCACTCCCTCACTGGCACCCTAATATTTGTAAAAGAACACCCAAAATCCATAATGATAATAATAATAATACTAATAATAATAGCAAACTCACAGCAGCAGAAGTTACTAGGTCTCCCACAACTATTAATAGAAGTGGAACTGAATACCATTTTTTAGGATGATACTGTAAATCATATATAACCCTTGCAAGTATGAACATTTTCAGAAAAAAATACAGAATTTAAATGTTAATACAAATACAATCTCTATGAGGGATTTTAGCTACTCAGATATTTACTAGGTAAACTACTGAATATTAAATAAATATGTTTACGTTATAACTGATTATATTAATCAAAACAGTCTGAAGCAACTAGTGATAGCCATATCTTAGACATCATTCTGGTAAGCATAGACTCTTTCTCCTCCCCATCTATAGTTACATCCTCTGTTATTTAAATAGATCACAATACAATCATTTTTATACAAAGACTAAAATCAAGACTCAGTGAGAAATGACTCACCCTTCCTATACTTTAGCAGTGAAGGCTATAATGTGGTAATAACATACTTAATGAAAACTGATTGGGATTCTATCTTCAGTGACCCAATTAAGTATTTCTGGATTCTGTCAGTCAGGTCTATGGTATTAATTTCTGCATTCCTGTTAGTAAGATGCAAATACACATGTAAATTAAAACAATGTTAGTGCAAGCACAACATTGATAGTATATACAGCAGAATAAAATAATACTTAGTTTGCAAAAATTATCTTAGAAAAAAACGTAGGTTAAATACAGTGCTGAAACTGTTTACTATCCATATTGGATTTCCCAGGTCTAACTATAAACAAAGTTTTTTTTCCAAAGGCTGAAAGCAATAAAAAGATATAATTAGGTATTCTTTAATTGCAACAAAAATATGAACGGTTTAAATATTAATGTATAATCTTTTATTGCTAAACAATGACATGATTTTAGCCATAAAACAGTGAATGTTCTTGCAGAAAATTATGTTGCAAACTTCATAATAAACAAAGAAATATATCAGAATGTTACAGAGAGAAGGGATACATTTCTTATACAATGACAGATGTGATAACTGCTGTTACAAGTAAAACTAAAAACTCAGGTTTCATGGCAGTAGACAACATACTCGGTGACTTCCTAAATAAAATCAGTGAAACCCTAACTAAAGCCCCATCAATCACGTTAAACAAAATGTTAGCGTGTGAATTCATCCCTGTCCTATGACAATGGCCATAGTGGTACAGTTCACATGCACAGAGTGAGGGGTCAAGTCAGACCCAAACAACTTTAGACGTTTCAGACTGACTATTGTTTTATGCAAAATCATGAAGAGGTTGCAAGGCTTATTCAAAACAGCAAAGGTGACCTACTTCTGCTGGATAGTGACCAGTATGGAATTTTATGGGACAGCTTGCCTTTTGAATCGTAAAACATTCTGTGTTGGAGCAACAGCAGCACTTGAAGAATGACTAGCAGTACATACTAATCTTCAAATTGCTACGATAAGGGAGTAATTATCAAATGAAAACCAGTGAATGACAATCCACATGTAAGTCAGTGGGTAAAGCACTGGTTATTCTGAAGTACACAAGACATCATGGTAGAGGGGTTATCATCTATCTCAATACAGCTTACCAGAGGTATCAAACTCAGAACTCAACTGAAGCAAACAGTGCAGCAACCATAAAAGTTCAACTAGAAAAGAAAAAACAGCAAATGCACTGTGTGCAAAATTCCGTCTCTGTGTCTTGGAAATTCACCTCTATTCAATGCTCATAACAGTCCACAACACCTTCAATGAAACCAGGTAGAGTTGAATAAAAGTTTATTGTAATGCCAACAAACAAAGAATGGTTAAGCGCTTTCACTTGAATACAACAAACTTCCTCAGAACACCATAGCTTGCATCACATTTGTTTAAATAACTTTTTTGGCACCAAAATTCAGTTTGAAATTTTAAAGCTATACACACATACTATAACCAAAATGTTAACAAAGATGAACTATTTATAAGGTACATTGTTATATGTTTTTCAAACATGTTTTGATATGATCTAGATGTAAATGCCTTTGTTAGCATTTTTGCAATTCTTTAACTTGTTCAGTTTATCAATATATATCATAAGTAACATTGATTTTAGAAATAATACGAATATTATTTAAGATTTTATGAACAGGGAATAATGGTTATAGGATGTGTATATAGCTTTAAAATTTCAAACTGAATTTTGGCGCCAAAAAAGTTATTTAAACAACTGTGATGCAAGCTATGGTGTTCTGAGGAAGCTTGTTGTATTCAATTGAAAGCGCTTAACCATTCTTTGTTTGTTGGCATTACAATAAACTTTTATTCAACTCTGCCTGGTTTCATTGAAGGTGTTGTGGACTGTTATGAGCATTGAACAGAGGTGAATTTCCAAGACACAGAGACGGAATTTTGCACACAGTGCATTTGCTGTTTTTTCTTTTCTAGTTGAACTTACCAGAGGTATGGCACAGGGTTCTGTGGGGGACGGCACTTGTTTTTGAATATTCTTCTCAGATATAATATTGTGAAATTGGATATAAATAATCAGATGTGCTAATGACTGCAAACTGGATAGCATAGTTTCACTAAAAGAAGCTTAAGCTCTCCAAGATGGTTTACAAACAATAGAGAGAGTAAAACAGTAACACCTTTAATGTTGTAATGGAGCATCATGAGATGTGGTAAAAAAGTCATAATCCCTGATTATAAAATAAATGATCAAATCAGAAAAATCACAATTAAAGGTGTAGGGACAATGGCAAATAGCACTTCAAACTATGATCGATGTGTATATACCAAGTCATAAAATCATATTCAGTAGCCTGCCTCATTCTACGTTTAATGTCTAGCCACTCCAGGATGATAACTGTACCCCTTTATGTGCATCCAAATGTTGTGTTTTATAGCATTTGAGCAAGTTATCTCAAAACAACGTGAAATAGTGTAATAGTTCTTTACCAGAAAAAAAAATAGGAACTGTCATTGTGTTTTGTTTTTTATAGGTTACTAAAAGGTGACCTCTGCTTGCTCTATAATACAGTGTCTGACCCAGTTCCATATGAGTGTTTGTATGTGTAATATTCTGTTGGCAGACCTAGCACCAGATTGGAGAACCTAATACTAAAAGTAAATATCAGTAATAAATACATTATATAATACCTTTCAAGACTATGGAATAAGCCTCCACTTACAGTCAGAAGTCAAATCATTAATTTTCCTCAAAATAAGCTTAATATGTACATAGGGAAATAAAGAAAAATATCAACAGCAGTGCATTGCAGCAATCAAGCCTTTTGAATGCAAATAGGTTATGAAACTAAATCTATGAACCTTAGGACATATTTAGTAAAGACGGTTATTTACATATTATCTGCGTAACAAATCAAGTAATATTAAGATTTGATATTAGTTGTAATTTATAAACCTATGCTTGGTGATATCTATCTTCAGAAAGGGTCTATATCAAAACTTCGAAGAAGTAAAACGTTGAATGTAAAAACGTCGAACCCACAACATTGAATGGTGAAAATAGTGAAGCCCCGGCACATCGAAATCTTACCTAGGGCAAGATTTCAATGGGCCATTCCATGGCTTCGCTATTTCCTCCACTGTGGTGCGAGAGTTACAGACCTTAGGGTTAGGGTGCGGGTTAAGGTAAGTGGATAGTTAGTAATGTATGTATGGTTTAGTGTGGGGTTGGGTTTTGTTGATTGTATGTGTGTGGTTTATTTATTTTGGTGTGCTTGTGTTGTGTGTATGTTTCTCGGAACAGCAAATTTTTTCCCTGGGAAAAAATTTGCTATTCTAAGTGTTCAATGTTATCAATATTCGAAATTTCAAGTCTGAACATATGGTGTTCGATATTTTGGAATTTCGAATATATGATATAGACCCCTTCAGAAATGCGCTCTCACAAGTATAGCCAAGCATATACATTGTGGTGTATGTGTTTCAAAAATAATTTATGTTTATCTGCTGTTGGATTCTATAGTCTTTTTTATCTCATAGATGTATTTCACCATTGTAATTCAAAGCAGTAACATCAATGAGTACTACACATATTCATTTCACAGCTTCTCCTGGAACTGTCAGTTTTAAGCTCATGGGATGTATTCAAAACACTATAGAACATGATACCTGACATGCAAAATAGTGTTTATAATTAAAGACTATGTGTCCATGGAAGGTATGAGCCCAGCATTGAACAGCATTCTACCATCTCCTAGGATGATGTCACAATATGAGCAAAAAATGACTGACTTCAATAACTGGCTTACATTTTTCGTGTCATTCAAAGGCAGTCCAATATTTGTCAGCCTGGGAGGATATGATCAACAGCTCTAGTGTTTTGATTATTGGCAAAGATGTAGTCCACCACCATAGTGCCTTTATTAGGCAATGCCAGCCTGATAAACCTACCAACATAATGAAACAAACTAACAAACAAACAAACTAACTAACTAACTAACTAACTAACTAACTAACTAACTAACTAACAAACAAAGGAAAATATGAAGATGTTACTGATCAATGCTAGGAGCCTGAACAAGAAACTTCACTCCATACAAGCCCTTCTCACCCTGGAAGACATTGACATCTGTGTAGTGACTGAGACATGGTTTTCAAATAGTAAAGAGCATTCCAGCTGTGCAGGGCTATAATGCTTACCATATGTCTAGACTAGCTACTGCACAGGACAGGAAAAAAGGTGGAGGTGTATCAGTCTACATTCAGAAGAGACTCAAATCAAGACTGGAAAAGCAGCATGATGCTCTAGGGCTTCTTCATGTCCAAATAGGCACCAGGAAGGCCCTATGGATAGCTATAGAACTCTCTCTCTATGACAAAAGAAACCTACAATGCCTACCTACAGGAACTAGAATCACTCAGTATTAAACAATACCATTATCCTAGGTGACCTAAACTAACCAGCTGTTATACTAGCAAACCTACACCACCAGTAGTGCAAAAACACAGAGCTTCCTTGACTTTGTCAATACAGATGCCTTGGAACAATTAGTCAGAGTACCCACCAGGGGGAATAACATATTGGATCTTGTCCTTAATAATGTGACAACATCCTGTATTCCATGTGTATTTTCATCACTTGGTAGGTCTGACCATAAAGCAGTCATCTTCAAAATAAAACAGAAATCAGAGATCCCTTCCACACAAAGTACTTTTAGAAATTTCTTTAAGGCAACCTACCTACTCCTCAATGATACACTGGCAAGCTTCACATCAGCACTAAACCCAGTTAACTCCACTGAATACACAGAAATGTACATCACCACACTATATTATCATGTAAATAGATGCACTGATACTGCTGTACCCCATAGGAACAAGTACAGGGCAAACCCCAGAAACAAATCCTCATGGTGGAACCATAATATTAATAAACTTTATAATAAAAGGAAAATAATTTTGACCAAAAGTAATAAGATTAATTACCAGAATGTTAGGGCCTTTGTCACTGAAATAAATTTAGGAGA
This sequence comes from Protopterus annectens, assembly GCF_019279795.1. Taxonomy (NCBI): domain Eukaryota; kingdom Metazoa; phylum Chordata; order Ceratodontiformes; family Protopteridae; genus Protopterus; species Protopterus annectens. The sequence goes on from NC_056739.1 coordinate 1,542,055,024, forward strand.
TTACCAAACCAAGTCTGAGGCTAAAATACCTAGTTATATTTGTAATCTCAAGAACTTAGAGCAATGCTCTGAGATGATTGTGAACAATGTTGCCTACACTGAGATTGAAGATATAGATAACTTCTCAGCCAATAAATTTAGCTCTAACATTACCCCTCTCCCCCCCTTAATCTATCCCTTAAGATAGACCTGAAAGTGGCTCACCTCCAGCTATCTCACAAGACCAAGTCCTAAAAGTGCTATCAGACGCTAAAAATACTGCATTGATGTTGCCTGACAATATCCCTGGATGCATCCTAGATAGCATGAAGCACAATTTAGCCACATCCCTTACAACACTGTATAGTGTCAGGTTTTCTACTAAGTGAATAGAGAACAGCTACAGTCACTCCCCTGCATAAGGGAGGACGTCCACAGATCTAGGCAATTACGACCCATAAGTCTGACCATCCTCATATGCAAAGCCATGGAAAGATTTATTATGGAATTAATCCGTCAGGACATAGGGAACCTCCAAACGCTAGACATATCTCAATTCAGATTCATCAAGGGTATGCTACGCTTACTCAACCTGGTAGATTTTTTTGAAAAGGTCACCAAAGCAATGGATGAAGGCAAAATGGTACACACTGCATACTCTGAGCTATCCAATGCTTTTGACACGATTCCCCACCTACATGTAATAGAAAAGATAAATAATCTGGGAATAGACCTCTATATCACTCGGTGGATTTCCAAATGGCTCACAGATAGGGTGCAAATAATCAAAATAGGGGAAGTTACCACCACAAAGAGATCAGCCGCCAGTGGAGTCTCCCAAGGTTCTGTGCTGGGACCTCTCCTGTTTGGTATCTACTTTCTGAAGTAACAGCCAATACCAAAGTGTTCTGGCTGACTACATTTGCAGATTACTGCAAGCTAGGAGCAGTCACTGAATCCCCAAATGACTTAGCCATCCTGCAGAAGGGTTTGCCTCAACTAAACAACTGGTGTCAAAATCATGGTCTGAAACTAAATGCCAAAAAATGCATCATTGTATCCCAGTTGGGAAGTCATCTACCTGAAGGAACTACAGACTGCTTAGAGGTGACCTGTGTCTGGCATACAAGACATCTTCCAACCCATTACCTATGGATTTACTGCACATCAGCTAGTCAAATGGCATCACAAATACTCAGTCTAGGAATCTAAATCTTTTCTGCAATATCAACAGAATGATTTGGAGGGAGAGGTATATTTCACAGAGGATGCAACTGCTATAGAACAGACTCCCCATCTACATAAAACAGAGTTCATCACAGACCATTTTCAAGCACAACTTAGATCTATGGATGGGAAACACAAAATTTGCCACAGAACTGGCATCTGTGCTACTAATGGACAGTTGCAACTCCTAAATGCTTTATCCCATACATGGGTCCCCTAAAATTATCTATGGTATGATCCCAGTTATTCTCATTAGGGGTAATATATAATTATCGACCATGGGATGGGTAAAGTCAATCTATAACCAAATGGGATAGGTTATTGCATGCAAAAAAAAGGGAAATTGACTAGGCTTAAAATGGTCTACAATGGCTGCTAGCCTACTACTTACCTATGACTATATAAAATACTAATGTTTGAATGCAACTGTCCCTTCATAGTGATTATGCAGAGTCATGAGTATGTGTCAGTAAAGACTCTCACATGGGAGACTTGGAGTGCTGCTACCATGATGCAAAATAAATGAATTGTTTCTGACATTTCCATGTCAAAGCAGCATTAGATCCCATCATGCAGTGCTTCTGTGTATGTTGCCACTCCATACAGCGGCATATGCTTTATAATAGAAGAGATGGAAGCCCAGAACATGTTTGCATGTGAATCTTTGATTAACCTGTCTTGTAGAGATGGTTTTGGGTGAATCCATGTTTTATAGACACTCAATAATATCTAGCAGTTATATTACTTTTTATAGCCTATTTCCAGTTCTTCCCATGGATATATGAAATTCCATCCTGGAGCTGCATTCATGACTTAAATTGACTTGTTAAACTTTAGGATTAGTATCTTTCACACCCAGTAGAACAATCATTATTGCTATCTGTCAGGTCCAAGGTCCAGACTTGGACTCTGGGTTCACACCTGTCAACCTCTTAGTGCAAGAAATCTGGAGAAAGCCTAAAATAATGGGGGACAAGAGCCCAAAAATAGGGACAAATTTTACATACTGATCATATATACTTAGAGAGATGTTAGAGTAGCAGGATTTGTGTTAGCGTGCATTTTCTGAAGGAATGAAGTCTGAAACTCGAATGTATTTAATTGTTTAGTGACTTCAATCCTCATGTATTTGCCAGAAAACCACAAGTTATATGAAGAATTGAAGAAAAATATGAGGCAAAAAATCTGACATTGTATGAAAATCTGGACAGTTGAGAGGTATGTCTGGATTATAGTCTAACTGGAGTATGCACAATCTCCATGTTGGTTTCTTCTGGGTATTGCAATTTTATTCTGCCTAACAGACAGTATACTTGGATTCAGTGGGTACTTTGCCCTTTTCTCCAAGTAAAGTATTGTGGAACTTAATTTTCCATATCACTCCTAGAAAGAATTTGTGTCTCAGTAGGACAAGCTATCCCTCTTTTCTAAAACATTTCTCATTTGGCAGCTGTGTTATGTGAAAAAATGTGAAAGCTTGAAATAATTTTATATATTTTAAGAGAAGTCTGTTTAACCCATCTATATATTACAGATTATGATATTGGAGTTGAGGCACTTTAGTATGTTATGAACCGATTGAAACAAACAAAACTGATCTGTAAGGAAGTGTGAACAAATTCATAGCACTGCCCAAGACTACAGATGGTCTTGCTAAACATAATTTTTTTATAATAAATTGTTTCACTTCATATTTGGTTAAAAATCATTGACCTAGTAATTAAGAAAATGGAATAAACAAATACATAGCATTCACATTGCCTTTTTTGATTTACTGCATCCCTATTTGGCAGCAAATGAAACACTACTGCCTCATGAGGCCTGCAGCAAATGGGTTAAAGAATAAATGGCACCTATGACAACAGATAAAAAGTTATACTTGCAAGATTACCTTGAAATAGGTTGCTCAGTGAATTAATTGTTTGTGATTGTTTTTTGTCTGTCTGTCTCTTTGTTTGTTTGTTTGATAAACAGGAAGTTCTGACTGGTCATAACCTATTTTCAACAGATGTCTTGGAAGAAAATCTTCACTTATCTCCAGTGACAAAAATAGAGGGCATATAACAAGTATTACTAATTACATACTGTTTCAATTGACAATGATTTGTCTTAATGAGAACATTTAAATAATCAGAATGCTGCACATTCAAAACAGAGGCACCTGTGATCATCACGGGACTTAAAAAATAATTATTTTGGTAGTGAGTAAGTCCTCTATACCACTCAATGAGGTGGCAAGCCCTGACTTCCCCGCTCACTCTCTATATAACAACTGCAATGCTGCACAAACTTGAAGAAAGCATAGTATCTTTGACGTAACTTCTCCTGATGTACTAAAGCATCACTTATGGGAACCAGGTGATCTTCCTGCAGAAAAATTTTGACTTTCACTACAGCAGCACTTGACAATGAGTATATTTCCCAATACAAATATTTTGCATAAAAGGAAAAAGTCAAGAATGACAGTAATAAAATGCAATTCCATCAGAAGACTTGTATTAGCATCAAATTTATAGAAAAACAAAAATGTAAGTTTATTATTTATTATTCTGCTTCTTTTCATGGGTTCATAGGTAAGTACTTGCCTAGCTGCTCTTGTGGGCCATATTAAGTCAATTATTATATTAATGTTGTGTTTTTCGGCTTTTCCCAGTTAGGGGTCGCCACAGCGGAACTCCGGTCCGCTAATGATTGGTAGTTGATTTTTACGTGCCGAGTTAGCAGCCCTGACGCACAACCTTCAACGAAGGTACACCCATACACGCATGTCCCCACGCAGAAGACGCTCTAGCTGAGAATCAAACAGGACAGCGTCTTACTGTGAGGCAGCAACGCTACCGCAGCACCACCACCGCGGGTCTCAATTATTATATTAATAATTATTATATTATCAATTATATTAAGTCCATTGCAAAGGTGAGAATCATACCCTGTACTTTGTGTCTGTGAGATTAACACCTTAACCACTATACCATCCCCAGCCCTTCTTTACAATATTTTGTGATAGATAAATAAGGGAATGAAACGGAAGGGGGGTGGGGAGAAACAAAGATGTATGATGTGGAATTTCCACCTTTAGAGGATAGGGTAGATGATTATCAACCACCTCAACATAGGAGAGGAACTTTTCAAGTGAGGGGGGGGGGAGAAGGGGGAGATACTAAGTTGGACCCCTGTCCCCAAGACAAATTTGAATGGTTCACAAGATATAATCACAGAGAAGGGTAAAAGTACATATAGAGGTTTCTCAATTTACAACTTTAGTGATATGTCATTGACTAAGGACCATTTCAACCTTTTGAGCAAAGGTTTAAAATACATTCCAGTCAAAAAAGGAGATGTGACAGGAACGATATTGGATGTAAAACTATTCATTAGGAAGGTTAACTTAACAATTTTGGCTACAAGAGCCGGGTTTAAAAGAAACAATATTGAGGGAGTAGGGTTAGTTAGGAGTTCTATATATAACCCGCCCTTGATACCACAACTTAAGAACCTGGAAAATGTACTGGAAAAAGAAATCAGAAAAACAGAGGACAGGAATAGATATAACTATAAGAATAATTTAAAGGAAAAAGAGAGGGATGTGTTGAACGAATTAAAAAATAATCAGGGAGTGAGAATAATGAAACCTGATAAGGGAGGGGGAATCGTGATTATGGACAAAATACTATATGAAGCTAAAATGAACTCCATTTTGAGAGATGAAAACAAATATAGGGTAGTGTCCAAGAATGAAATGGAAATAGCATACAAAAGAATAGACTTGGTGCTACAAGATTTGTTAACAGAAGAGGTAATCGATAATAAGACATACAGATATTTTGAAGTAAAACATCCAAGGGTAGCAACGATCTTTGGTATACCCAAAATCCATAAGAATCAGGATGACCCACCCCTCAGACCCATAGTAACAGCGGAAGGGGCCAAGACAGTATCCCTAGCTAAGTATATAGATCAAAAAGCAAAACACATATGGGTTAATAACAAAGTAATTTTAAAAGATTCATGGGATTTTTTGAGGGAACTCACACCCAAAGTATATAAGGAGGATTTAATGTTTATTACGATCAACATTATTGACCTCTTTTCCAGTATTCCCCACAAGGAAGGTATGGACTATTTTGAGGAAAGTGTTTTTTGGATCAAATGATGACACATGAAGAGAAGGTAGCCACAGTCATTCTCATGGACACCATTTTGAAGTACAATTTTTTAATATTTGATGGTGAATACTATCAACAGAAAAGTGGGGTGTCCATGGGAGCAGCGTGTGCTCCTACTTACGCAAATATAGTCCTCTCAAAGTGGGAGGAAAAATTTGTCATGAATTCAAGTTTTAAAAAGTTTTGGATATTGTACCACAGATTCCTAGATGATATAGTAATTTTTTGGACTGGAGGAAGACAAAAATTCCTGGAATTTTTTGAGTATATTAGCTCGACTACAAGTTTTTTGAAATTTACATATGTCATAAATTCAGATATTTTAAACTACCTGGATGTGGAAGTATTTAAATTAGATCACAAATTTGAAACTAGAGTCTTTAGGAAAGTTACACATTGTAATTCCTATCTGCACTACGACAGTTCCCACCCCTCACACTGTAAGAAAAACATAGTTAAAGGACAGTTTGTGAGGGGCTCTAGAATGACAAGTAGAGATTTAGATTTTCAACAAGAGTGTGATAAGTTAGAAATTATGTTTTTAGAAAGGGGCTATCCTAAACAATTTATTGAAGATATCAGGAAAGAAGTAGAAATAGGTAGGAAAGATAGATTTCAACCTATTAAAGGGTTAGTGGAAAGTAGGAATTTGGAGGAAGAAAAGAAAGGTGTTAATAAAAATGAAGAAATAACACAAAAGATTAGTTGTGGAATTTAATTCCTTCAACAAAAATACAAAAGGTATATTATTTAGGAATGGGAAAAATTCTATCTTTCACAGATATGGAAGAAATCAAAACCATAAGACCACAAGTTATTTATAGAAACCCACCAAGTATACATAACATGATAGAAAGAAAAGGAATAGACAAGAAAGGGACGAGTTATAGAAGGAATGGCACCTTCAAATGTGGAAGGTGCCAGCAATCTATATCATGAACAAGGAAGAAGTATACATTGAAAGTAGGAAAAGTAAGATGGGAAGTAAATACTATTATAATTGTAACACTCAAAGAGTGGTTTATTTAGTGATTTGCCAGAAATGTCAATCATTTTATATAGGCAAAACTGAGAGATTATTGAAAAAACGAATTTATGAACATATGCATGACATTAGCAGGGCTAAGGAGACAAATGCACTGTATAAGCACTTTAAAAATTGTAAGGAAGCAAAGTATTTATTTTTTGTATTAGAACAGGTTAAACGAGATGTAAGAGGTGGTCCATGGGAAGAAATTTTAGAGAATAGAGAATTATGGTGGCAGGTCAGACTGGATGCAAGTAGGAAACCTGGTCTCAATGAAATGCTCTCTATAGGACCATTATTAAAATTAAAAGCTAATCAAATATGAGACATGACTGGAAGTTGTTTTTAACATTGTTTTGGAGGGATAGGATGCATAAAACATATCTATTTTATTTATTACAATTTTATATAATCAATAATATTATCAATTTGTAAAATTTTTAACACATTTATTTATTATTGTATATAAAATAAATGGTTAAGCAAATATTTATAGGAATTTTACTATGGAGTCTTTTAGAGGTTAACATAGGCATGTTATAGCAGGTTTTATACACTAGAGGGAGCTCCTAAATAAGACTTTTTGAATAAGTTTTATTGAATACAGATTCATGTACTACGTTTAGAATTATTTTAATTATTTTAATACCAAACACAAGATGGAATTTGAAAAAACATATAGGAACTACTTTAATGTTTAGAAGTTTTTTATATGCATTTCAAATGAAATAAAAAAGAAATAAGAGAAAGGCAAGAATACACAGTAGATGTTCAATTTAATACTCATTAATATGTAATAGTGTTTTAATATTAATGATACACAGATAGAAAGGATTGGTACACTTGAAATGGTTTTAACAATTTTATTGGATAACAAGGCTGTAATTAAAGTATTTAAATGGTTAAGAATTTTTATGAATTTGTCTGATGAAGTCCTGAATAGAGGGGGACGAAAACGCGTATTGTTCTGGTTGTAATGTCAATTGCGTTTATGTGGTTTTCGATTTGAATAAACTGGATGAATTTTTACCTGGTGGCTCTTTGCAGCTCTTTTAGCATTCATTTGTGGATTATTGGTCTTTTGGAGTGCTATATACCATTTTTGTTTGAAGTTTTGGTTCCAGTTTGGTAGTGGTGTTGAGCCGCGACTGGACTGTGTTCGTCAACACAGAACTATGAATTCGGAAGGGCAGGAGGAGGTGGGCCAAACTCGTAAGTTAATTGGCCAACTTACCGAACTAATCGACTTGCTCACTCCCCTATGTCACAATTTACTTCCTGCCAAGACGACGACTAATGTTAACGAAGTTCAACCGAAGGGTTCCTAGGACAAACTTCGAAAAGAAAGAGGGAGCTTATTGGCGGAGACGATGTAGCCGGCGACCCTAGCGAAATCGAAGGAACTAACTTCAATCCTATGAGAACGCCAAGGATTTTTGACATAGGGGCACGAAGGATGGAAACGACTGATGGAACATTTATTGAACAAGGGGCTAGACCGAAAACATCACTAGCACCCAAAGGTACTGTTGTTCTGGATATTCAAACCACAACTGAGTGGTTAAGAAAAGAATATTTGTTTAAAGGGGACAATCAGCATTTTTATAAAAGTTGTGCTGATGGTAATTCCTATACAGTTAAATTAAATAATTTGCACAAATTAATGGCACAGTACAGAACGCTAAGTATAGAAAATGCATATCTTAATGAATGTTTGTGTAAAGAAATAGTCCCTAAGGGGCTTAGGGTATATAAATACCCTAACAATGTTGAGAATGGATCATTGTTTCACGAAAGTATTCAATAAATGTGGACTAGAGATTGTCCAGTTGATTATAGAAGACAATGAAAGGAGACAAGAAGTTTTATGAAGAGAAATCAATGAATTAGACTTGTGCATTAAAAATGATTTGGTATTTAGTATTACAGAAGAAAAAGAAAAATATTTCAAACTAAGAAAAGACATTGATTTGAAATGTGAGACTATTATACAGCGCAAGATGGGGAAACTCAATAGAGATATTAAGGAGTATAATAACAATATTTGTTACCCTAAACCTGCACATGCTAACAATAAGATAGAAAACAGAATTTTTAACAAAATGAATTATAAAGGGAATGAAACGTAAGGGGGGTGGGGAGAAACAAAGATGTATGATGTGGAATTTCCACCTTTAGAGGATAGGGTAGATGATTATCAACCACCTCAACATAGGAGAGGAAACTTTCAAGTGAGGGGGGGGGAGGGAGATACTAAGTTGTACCCCTGTCCCCAAGACGAATTTGAATGGTTCACAAGATATAATCACAGAGAAGGGTAAAAGTACATATAGAGGTTTCTCAATTTACAACTTTAGTGATATGTCATTGACTAAGGACCATTTCAACCTTTTGAGCAAAGGTTTAAAATACATTCCAGTCAAAAAAGGAGATGTGACAGGAACGATATTGGATGTAAAACTATTCATTAGGAAGGTTAACTTAACAATTTTGGCTACAAGAGCCGGGTTTAAAAGAAACAATATTGAGGGAGTAGGGTTAGTTAGGAGTTCTATATATAACCCACCCTTGATACCACAACTTAAGAACCTGGAAAATGTACTGGAAAAAGAAATCAGAAAAACAGAGGACAGGAATAGATATAACTATAAGAATAATTTAAAGGAAAAAGAGAGGGATGTGTTGAACGAATTAAAAAATAATCAGGGAGTGAGAATAATGAAACCTGATAAGGGAGGGGGAATCGTGATTATGGACAAAATACTATATGAAGCTAAAATGAACTCCATTTTGAGAGATGAAAACAAATATAGGGTAGTGTCCAAGAATGAAATGGAAATAGCATACAAAAGAATAGACTTGGTGCTACAAGATTTGTTAACAGAAGAGGTAATCGATAATAAGACATACAGATATTTTGAAGTAAAACATCCAAGGGTAGCAATGATCTTTGGTATACCCAAAATCCATAAGAATCAGGATGACCCACCCCTCAGACCCATAGTAACAGCGGAAGGGGCCAAGACAGTACCCCTAGCTAAGTATATAGATCAAAAAGCAAAACACATATGGGTTAATAACAAAGTAATTTTAAAAGATTCATGGGATTTTTTGAGGGAACTCACACCCGAAGTATATAAGGAGGATTTAATGTTTATTACGATCAACATTATTGACCTCTTTTCCAGTATTCCCCACAAGGAAGGTATGGACTATTTTGAGGAAAGTGTTTTTTGGATCAAATGATGACACATGAAGAGAAGGCAGCCACAGTCATTCTCATGGACACCGTTTTGAAGTACAATTTTTTTATATTTGATGGTGAATACTATCAACAGAAAAGTGGGGTGTCCATGGGAGCAGCGTGTGCTCCTACTTACGCAAATATAGTCCTCTCAAAATGGGAGGAAAAATTTGTCATGAATTCAAGTTTTAAAAAGTTTTGGATATTGTACCACAGATTCCTAGATGATATAGTAATTTTTTGGACTGGAGGAAGACAAAAATTCCTGGAATTTTTTGAGTATATTAGCTCGACTACAAGTTTTTTGAAATTTACATATGTCATAAATTCAGATATTTTAAACTACCTGGATGTGGAAGTATTTAAATTAGATCACAAATTTGAAACTAGAGTCTTTAGGAAAGTTACACATTGTAATTCCTATCTGCACTACGACAGTTCCCACCCCTCACACTGTAAGAAAAACATAGTTAAAGGACAGTTTGTGAGGGGCTCTAGGATGACAAGTAGAGATTTAGATTTTCAACAAGAGTGTGATAAGTTAGAAATTATGTTTTTAGAAAGGGGTTATCCTAAACAATTTATTGAAGATATCAGGAAAGAAGTAGAAATAGGTAGGAAAGATAGATTTCAACCTATTAAAGGGTTAGTGGAAAGTAGAAAATTCGGAGGAAGAAAAGAAAGGTGTTAATAAAAATGAAGAAATAACACAAAAAAGATTAGTTGTGGAATTTAATTCCTTCAACAAAAATACAAAAGGTATATTTTTTAGGGAATGGGAAAAAATTCTATCTTTCACAGATATGGAAGAAATCAAAACCATAAGACCACAAGTTATTTATAGAAACCCACCAAGTATACATAACATGATAGAAAGAAAAGGAATAGACAAGAAAGGGACGAGTTATAGAAGGAATGGCACCTTCAAATGTGGAAGGTGCCAGCAATGTCCCTATATCATGAACAAGGAAGAAGTATACATTGAAAGTAGGAAAAGTAAGATGGGAAGTAAATACTATTATAATTGTAACACTCAAAGAGTGGTTTATTTAGTGATTTGCCAGAAATGTCAATCATTTTATATAGGCAAAACTGAGAGGTTATTGAAAAAACGAATTTATGAACATATGTATGACATTAGCAGGGCTAAGGAGACAAATGCACTGTATAAGCACTTTAAAAATTGTAAGGAAGCAAAGTATTTATTTTTTGTATTAGAACAGGTTAAATGAGATGTAAGAGGTGGTCCATGGGAAGAAATTTTAGAGAATAGAGAATTATGGTGGCAGGTCAGACTGGATGCAAGTAGGAAACCTGGTCTCAATGAAATGCTCTCTATAGGACCATTATTAAAATTAAAAGCTAATCAAATATGAGACATGACTGGAAGTTGTTTTTAACATTGTTTTGGAGGGATAGGGTACATAAAACATATCTATTTTATTTATTACAATTTTACATAATCAATAATATTATCAATTTGTAAAATTTTTAACACATTTATTTATTATTGTATATAAAATAAATGGTTAAGCAAATATTTATAGGAATTTTACTATGGAGTCTTTTAGAGGTTAACATAGGCATGTTATAGCAGGTTTTATACACTAGAGGGAGCTCCTAAATAAGACTTTTTGAATAAGTTTTATTGAATACAGATTCATGTACTACGTTTAGAATTATTTTAATTATTTTAATACCAAACACAAGATGGAATTTGAAAAAACATATAGGAACTACTTTAATGTTTAGAAGTTTTTTATATGCATTTCAAATGAAATAAAAGAGAAATAAGAGAAAGGCAAGAATACACAGTAGATGTTCAATTTAATACTCATTAATATGTAATAGTGTTTTAATATTAATGATACACAGATAGAAAGGATTGGTACACTTGAAATGGTTTTAACAATTTTATTGGATAACAAGGCTGTAATTAAAGTATTTAAATGGTTAAGAATTTTTATGAATTTGTCTGATGAAGTCCTGAATAGAGGGGGACGAAAACGCGTATTGTTCTGGTTGTAATGTCAATTGCGTTTATGTGGTTTTCGATTTGAATAAACTGGGTGAATTTTTACCTGGTGGCTCTTTGCGGCTCTTTTAGCATTCATTTGTGGATTATTGGTCTTTTGGAGTGCTATATACCATTTTTGTTTGAAGTTTTGGTTCCAGTTTGGTAGTGGTGTTGAGCCGCGACTGGACTGTGTTCGTCAACACAGAACTATGAATTCGGAAGGGCAGGAGGAGGTGGGCCAAACTTGTAAGTTAATTGGCCAACTTACCGAACTAATCGACTTGCTCACTCCCCTATGTCACAATTTACTTCCTGCCAAGACGACGACTAATGTTAACGGAAGTTCAACCGAAGGGTTCCTAGGACAAACTTCGAAAAGAAAGAGGGAGCTTATTGGCGGAGACGATGTAGCCGGCGACCCTAGCGAAATCGAAGGAACTAACTTCAATCCTATGAGAACGCCAAGGATTTTTGACATAGGGGCACGAAGGATGGAAACGACTGATGGAACATTTATTGAACAAGGGGCTAGACCGAAAACATCACTAGCACCCAAAGGTACTGTTGTTCTGGATATTCAAACCACAACTGAGTGGTTAAGAAAAGAATATTTGTTTAAAGGGGACAATCAGCATTTTTATAAAAGTTGTGCTGATGGTAATTCCTATACAGTTAAATTCAATAATTTGCACAAATTAATGGCACAGTACAGAACGCTAAGTATAGAAAATGCATATCTTAATGAATGTTTGTGTAAAGAAATAGTCCCTAAGGGGCTTAGGGTATATAAATACCCTAACAATGTTGAGAATGGATCATTGTTTCACGAAAGTATTCAATAAATGTGGACTAGAGATTGTCCAGTTGATTATAGAAGACAATGAAAGGAGACAAGAAGTTTTAGAAAGAGAAATCAATGAATTAGACTTGTGCATTAAAAATGATTTGGTATTTAGTATTACAGAAGAAAAAGAAAAATATTTCAAACTAAGAAAAGACATTGATTTGAAATGTGAGACTATTATACAGCACAAGATGGGGAAACTCAATAGAGATATTAAGGAGTATAATAACAATATTTGTTACCCTAAACCTGCACATGCTAACAATAAGATAGAAAACAGAATTTTTAACAAAATGAATTATAAAGGGAATGAAACGTAAGGGGGTGGGGAGAAACAAAGATGTATGATGTGGAATTTCCACCTTTAGAGGATAGGGTAGATGATTATCAACCACCTCAACATAGGAGAGGAAACTTTCAAGTGAGGGGGGGGAGAAGGGGGAGGGGGAGATACTAAGTTGTACCCCTGTCCCCAAGACGAATTTGAATGGTTCACAAGATATAATCACAGAGAAGGGTAAAAGTACATATAGAGGTTTCTCAATTTACAACTTTAGTGATATGTCATTGACTAAGGACCATTTCAACCTTTTGAGCAAAGGTTTAAAATACATTCCAGTCAAAAAAGGAGATGTGACAGGAACGATATTGGATGTAAAACTATTCATTAGGAAGGTTAACTTAACAATTTTGGCTACAAGAGCCGGGTTTAAAAGAAACAATATTGAGGGAGTAGGGTTAGTTAGGAGTTCTATATATAACCCACCCTTGATACCACAACTTAAGAACCTGGAAAATGTACTGGAAAAAGAAATCAGAAAAACAGAGGACAGGAATAGATATAACTATAAGAATAATTTAAAGGAAAAAGAGAGGGATGTGTTGAATGAATTAAAAATAATCAGGGAGTGAGAATAATGAAACCTGATAAGGGAGGGGGAATCGTGATTATGGACAAAATACTATATGAAGCTAAAATGAACTCCATTTTGAGAGATGAAAACAAATATAGGGTAGTGTCCAAGAATGAAATGGAAATAGCATACAAAAGAATAGACTTGGTGCTACAAGATTTGTTAACAGAAGAGGTAATCGATAATAAGACATACAGATATTTTGAAGTAAAACATCCAAGGGTAGCAATGATCTTTGGTATACCCAAAATCCATAAGAATCAGGATGACCCACCCCTCAGACCCATAGTAACAGCGGAAGGGGCCAAGACAGTACCCCTAGCTAAGTATATAGATCAAAAAGCAAAACACATATGGGTAAATAACAAAGTAATTTTAAAAGATTCATGGGATTTTTTGAGGGAACTCACACCCGAAGTATATAAGGAGGATTTAATGTTTATTACGATCAACATTATTGACCTCTTTTCCAGTATTCCCCACAAGGAAAATATGGACTGTTTTGAGGAAAGTGTTTTTTGGATCAAATGATGACACATGAAGAGAAGGTAGCCACAGTCACTCTCATGGACACCGTTTTGAAGTACAATTTTTTAATATTTGATGGTGAATACTATCAACAGAAAAGTGGGGTGTCCATGGGAGCAGCGTGTGCTCCTACTTACGCAAATATAGTCCTCTCAAAGTGGGAGGAAAAATTTGTCATGAATTCCAGTTTTAAAAAGTTTTGGATATTGTACCACAGATTCCTAGATGATATAGTAATTTTTTGGACTGGAGGAAGACAAAAATTCCTGGAATTTTTTGAGTATATTAGCTCGACTACAAGTTTTTTGAAATTTACATATGTCATAAATTCAGATATTTTAAACTACCTGGATGTGGAAGTATTTAAATTAGATCACAAATTTGAAACTAGAGTCTTTAGGAAAGTTACACATTGTAATTCCTATCTGCACTACGACAGTTCCCACCCCTCACACTGTAAGAAAAACATAGTTAAAGGACAGTTTGTGAGGGGCTCTAGGATGACAAGTAGAGATTTAGATTTTCAACAAGAGTGTGATAAGTTAGAAATTATGTTTTTAGAAAGGGGTTATCCTAAACAATTTATTGAAGATATCAGGAAAGAAGTAGAAATAGGTAGGAAAGATAGATTTCAACCTATTAAAGGGTTAGTGGAAAGTAGGAATTTGGAGGAAGAAAAGAAAGGTGTTAATAAAAATGAAGAAATAACACAAAAAAGATTAGTTGTGGAATTTAATTCCTTCAACAAAAATACAAAAGGTATATTATTTAGGGAATGGGAAAAATTTCTATCTTTCACAGATATGGAAGAAATCAAAACCATAAGACCACAAGTTATTTATAGAAACCCACCAAGTATACATAACATGATAGAAAGAAAAGGAATAGACAAGAAAGGGACGAGTTATAGAAGGAATGGCACCTTCAAATGTGGAAGGTGCCAGCAATGTCCCTATATCATGAACAAGGAGGAAGTATACATTGAAAGTAGGAAAAGTAAGATGGGAAGTAAATACTATTATAATTGTAACACTCAAGGAGTGGTTTATTTAGTGATTTGCCAGAAATGTCAATCATTTTATATAGGCAAAGCTGAGAGGTTATTGAAAAAACGAATTTATGAACATATGCATGACATTAGCAGGGCTAAGGAGACAAATGCACTGTATAAGCACTTTAAAAATTGTAAGGAAGCAAAGTATTTATTTTTTGTATTAGAACAGGTTAAACGAGATGTAAGAGGTGGTCCATGGGAAGAAATTTTAGAGAATAGAGAATTATGGTGGCAGGTCAGACTGGGTGCAAGTAGGAAACCTGGTCTCAATGAAATGCTCTCTATAGGACCATTATTAAAATTAAAAGCTAATCAAATATGAGACATGACTGGAAGTTGTTTTTAACATTGTTTTGGAGGGATAGGATACATAAAACATATCTATTTTATTTATTACAATTTTATATAATCAATAATATTATCAATTTGTAAAATTTTTAACACATTTATTTATTATTGTATATAAAATAAATGGTTAAGCAAATATAGGAATTTTACTATGGAGTCTTTTAGAGGTTAACATAGGCATGTTATAGCAGGTTTTATACACTAGAGGGAGCTCCTAAATAAGACTTTTTGAATAAGTTTTATTGAATACAGATTCATGTACTACGTTTAGAATTATTTTAATTATTTTAATACCAAACATAAGATGGAATTTGAAAAAAACATATAGGAACTAATTTAATGTTTAGAAGTTTTTATATGCATTTCAAATGAAATAAAAGAGAAATAAGAGAAAGGCAAGAATACACAGTAGATGTTCAATTTAATACTCATTAATATGTAATAGTGTTTTAATATTAATGATACACAGATAGAAAGGATTGGTACACTTGAAATGGTTTTAACAATTTTATTGGATAACAAGGCTGTAATTAAAGTATTTAAATGGTTAAGAATTTTTATGAATTTGTCTGATGAAGTCCTGAATAGAGGGGGATGAAAACGCATATTGTTCTGGTTGTAATGTCAATTGCGTTTATGTGGTTTTCCATTTGAATAAACTGGGTGAATTTTTACCTGGTGACTCTTTGCGGCTCTTTTATCATTCATTTGTGGATTATTGGTCTTTTGGAGTGCTATATACCATTTTCATTTGAAGTATTAATTAAATGTTGCAATGATTGGCGGAAACTGTATTTTTTGCCTCAGTGTGCAGGGCAGTCCTGCAAAGTCTATCCCAAATTTCTTCACACCCTGTATGCAGTTAACCATATTTATTCAGCCTTCTTGGAATTTGAGTTATAAGATCTCAGTTTTACTTATCCAGTCATTTTCTAATAGGTTTTTGTAGCTCAGAATAGAGACCATAAGCCGAATGGCAGTTCTTCACAACAATAAAAAGTTATTGTTTCATTTGCATAAAAATATAACTACTGTTACTAACCTAATGAAAAGAGCTTCTTTTGAAGGTCTCTTTCATTGGTTCCAATTAAAGCAGACTCATTGTTGGTTGGTGGTTAGAAAGCATAAATCTCTCTGACCTAATGAGATACAGTAAACCTACCACACTGACAGATGCGAAAATCCTTTCAAGGCATTTTTCTTAACTTATCATTGGTAAAGTTGCTTAAAACTTTGCTGAAAAATTACTTTATGATTACCCACTACAAGTTAGTTTTTGGCATTGTTTATAGTCAGTCAGGAAAACTGAAGTCTGAAATACATTTGTGGTTGGTGAAATGCAGGTTTAAGTTAGGACATGACATACAGCCTTTTCAGGATTCTCTTCAAGATCGTCTTATGGTAGACCAGTGATTTTCTTGTACACATTCAAAAGGCTGCAGAAAATAGATTAACAATTTAGAAGGTGCTGTGCCATATACACGCACCCTATATTATTGTTCTAAACACTATAAAAGTTATACACATAGCCTGTATTTTGTTTGTATATATTAATTCACCTAAACTTAGTATTAGAAAAACAGTACTATAGGTCAAAGTGTATGTTTTTAATGTTTCTAACTTCGTTGAATAAATGTGATATACCCTTAACTCAGTTTTGTCTCACATTGTCATACTGAAACTGTTGCATTGTGGGACAAATGGAATGTTCTTGTTTGAACATCTGTCACTTCTGTCATATCTGATGCTTTCCTGAGGATCTTAGGTTTTATAAACATGATTGTATTTATTAGCTACATATAGTATTCAGGACTGGCCTTAGGTCCCCTGTAAAAGGTTAGGCAAAGCCCCCCCCCCCACACACCCACCACCCCCATCCTGTTCTGTCTATTTCTAAAAATAAATACTGAAAAATGATTGCCCTTGCTGCGCGAAGCCTAGGACGCCCCCCTTAACTAACCTATAAAGGCGGCCATGATAGTATTGTTTGATGCTGACCTGTGATTAACTTAAATGAGTAGAAACCATTGCAAAATTATTGGCTTGCTGACCTTTGAGTCCAGCAGTTCTATTTTTCCTTTGTTAATTGAAGAAATGGTCATGTTTTCTTGATAGTTATTCACAGATCATGTTAAGCTGTTGTAAGTACCTGAAGTTCTGACCAATTTGTCTGTAAGCAAACTCTTCATATGACAAGATATAATCTGTATTTTAACATATGTGATCATACTTTGAGTGTTACCGGGGTGAATATCACAAGACAGATATACTGTGTCAGTCCTAGAGTTGCAAGTACAAGCTGTACTAGCAAGCTGCATGGCTAATTTGAGCCATGTTACATTTGCACTAGAGCACGGATGACCTGAATAAGCTATGCTGCATACAGACCTGACCAAGACTGCATCCTATAAAGTGTGTCACAGCACCCAAATACCCGGTGACACCATTTGTTAATTTCCTTTGCACAGTGAATAAATGGGTACAACTATATCAGGCATTCTACTCAAAAGGACATGATAAATTTCACCTGTGCAACTGATTTCCAGTAAACTAGATGCTGCTGCTTGGAATTAAAATGCATACTGCTGTATGTACTGCTACTGAACCGAAACCAGTGTAGATCAGCTTTATTGGTCAAGTGCCCTCATTATCAACTAACATGTAATAAAATTCACATCCTTCTGGATCCAGACAGTGGTGGCAAAAGATCATTGAGCCTTGGAATGGTTCCCTGTTTGCATAGGTGCAGTCCATTCCTGTGTGTCATTATTTAGCACTGTTGTATTGTGAGTATCATGGATTTCTGGGTTGCTGTCAGCTAACAAATTTAAGGATATATGCATTTCTGGCACATATCATTTGTCATCCCCCCATTTGCAGTAAATTTCTAGGGTACATGTTCTTGTTTCTTATATCAGAATCAACAAAACTACTCTCATAATATGTCCTTTTGCAGTTTTATCCTAGAAAAATCTGCCAATTAGAGTTTTATTTCTAGAAAACCAATGAAAGTAAGTTGGTGTACAAGACACAGATATGTGTGTGATATTTCTAGCACAAGTTAAATAACTTTAGGTTTCTGTTGTTTGTTTTCTTGGTTTTGTGGGATATTGGAGAAGGACACATTTACATTTGTAGTTGGTGCCAAAAAAACCTGAATAATCTGCTTCTTTTTTGCAAAACTTTAAATTATCTGTGAAGCTAAAGTTGCTTGACACGCTGTAAAAGTACAAAGGTTTCAAAATAATAATTACTGGCAAATTAAAGAGAACTCTTTCTTTTATAAAACCATGCAATGTACATCTGTTTGAAACTGCACACTATTGTACGAAATGAAAAAAAAAAATCATTGTTTATACAAACCAACGTATTATAGGACTTAAAAATAGAAAAAAGAAGCCTGTAACATTTTTTTATTTTATTTCTAAAAAAATAAAAAGGAACCATGTCAAACTGTAACTTACATAAATTTCTCAAGTTAAACATAATTTCACTTTTGTATTAACAGCAGATTTCAACGGTGAATTGTGATAAGAAATTATAGAATCTGTATGACAGGAGTGTTCAAGCAAATAACTGATCCAAGAATCAACATGGGGAAAGTCAACTTTGTGTATATTATATCTAGATTCAATTAATTATACACTGTGAATATGTGCTGACAGCATGCCTGAGGCCACATTTTTCTAAGAAACAGTCTGCACCTGTTTGGCATTATTTGTGGAAACCTGAGCTTAATTAGGGAGTTCACTGTAGCCTTTTTTCAGTATGAATATAAATGTATGGTGGCAGGGCCTTTTATACAGAATGTAGTAGGCCATTTCAAAGTAGTGAAAGCATGCTTAAACTGAGAATGCCAAGTCACAGTATATCTTTCATTAATCGATACTAAAAATAATTATAATTGATCAAGTGTTGAATATGGGTATTAATGTATGATGCATAATGGTGCATAATGGTGCTAATACTTTTAAAATAATGAATAGGTCATTGACTATTTCTATTGTCCTGATTTTACTTTTACTTACTGTTGTTGCAGTTCTTCCTCTCATGCAAAGCTTCCTTCCTCTTCCCCTTACTATTGTTGTACAAAAAATAAGTATCATAGATGAATAACCTCCACATTGCTGAAGATTACAGCTAATATCCAGCAAACACATCTGGTCCAGCTGTTCACAGCAGTGGTTAAATATCAACTCTTTATGTAGAGTAGGTCAAGTTAATTTCTTCTGCACTTCCTTGCTTCCCTCGTACTTCCCGCACTTGGCAAGGATTTAGTACCCAGCTCTACCCTATCCAAGTACGATTTCATAGGTTCATAGATTAGTACTAGGTTAACTGCCCTTGTGGGCCATTTTAAGCCTAGCCAATTACCCCATGTAAGAATCAAACCCTGTACCATGTGTCTGTAAGGTAAATACCTTAACCATTATACCATCCTCCCTTCACTTAATTTATAAATTAATATATGCACATATATGAAAAGCTTTTGAAGATAAAATGGCTAACCTCCATCCCATTGACTGAGCTTTTTAAAACAAAAAAATCCCAGTTTCTGAGGAATGATTTCTATTATACCATTTGGATATGGGCCATAGCTTAAACGCACATTAACACCATTACATTCATGTATTTCAACAAACATTTCAGACATGTAACCTCAACTAAAGCAGTTCACACTAGAAAAGGGTATTGCATAGCACTTCTGTCAGTCATACATACCAGCATACTTTTATACAACTTGAATCAGGATTTTACTTTATAACAACTGTCTTCTTGTTACTGTTGCGTAAACCATGCAAACATTTTTTCTTTAAAATTAGAAACAACCAAACAGTTATTCTACAGACATTGCTGGCAGAATTTAACTTAAATTTTAAAGTATTCTTGAGTTCTTCTATAACCACAATATCAGGCTTGAAAATATGACTTTGCTGAACTTAAACATGTATTATGCAGCTGGAGATTCATTTGGACTCTGAAATATCTACTGGAGAGGCTGTTTAAGCAATAATCATGGAGTGTAAATTGTGCAGTATTTATCCATGAGTGTTAAAGACAGTGTGTGGATGAAGACTGAGAGATGCAATGAAAGCACTGGTGAATAAACACTATACAGCTCACAATATTAGCATTGATTATTGCTGTCATACTTTGGCCCAGCATTTTTCTAAGAATTTCTTTTTATTTATAGTTTCCTTGCTGTATATTTCACTGAAGAACTCTTTAATAAAATGGACAGCTTGCTTTATCTAAGCTGGATGTCTTACTTAGTGTTATTAAATTTTGTTTGTGTAATAAAGTTACTTAATTTTTGCTAATATAATTTCACGTTTTATTGCTTGATAATTTTTATTTTTAAAGTGAATTCTGTGACACAGTGTTAAATGACAAAAGATGTTTTTGGTTGTTTGCTAGGCTAAAGAAGTGATTTCTTTAATCTTACCCTTCTAATCAATTGTTTATAGAGGAGTTATTTCCATTTGTTATTTAAATTGAATGTTAATAGACTTTCTGTATGTACCCTCGATCAGTCTGAAGATCTATGGAATGTGTTTGAATGGTTTAAAGGAAATGAAAGCAGTACAGAGGAGAAACTGCCTTAATGAAAGGAATAATGTTGTCGCTTTTTTGGGTGCTGTGTGTGGGGCATTCTTTACACAGACATGAGATTTTGCAGGGCAGAACATATACATAACATAGAAATGCAGGAACAACATTAGGCATGTAAGTACATTGACCATAATACACCTTTAAGCATGCACACTTAAAAGTTTGTGCCTCCTTTGGCAAGCACGTAATAATAGTGTCTCCCTCCCAAATTGAGCAGGGCTGTGCACAATAACCCTGGTGTCAAGGTGTGTCTACCTATCCAGTCATCAAGATTAACCTTAAAGGTAGCCAAGATAGTACTTTGACCTGTGGTTGCAACAATTCCAGGGGCTAGGAGTATGCTGAGTAAGGAACCTCTCTCTCTCCAGAGATTCTTGTTTATTTTTGAGCACAGATTTAGATCACTAGTGTGGATGTTTGTAGAACAACTGGTTTTGCAAAGACAAAAAGAGGCCAAATGGGAGTGGGTATTTCATGGCTCAAAAAACAAGCTTAACACAGGCTACTTGTGCACAGTCTGAACCCCTTGATGAAGAGACAACCCTTTCAAAGATAGGGGGTGGCTCATGCTATTGGGCTACAGGACTGCAGTCCCCCCAGCTGTAAAACAAAACAGAAAAGAAAATAGAAAATAAAAGAAAATAAACTAAAAAAAACAAATGTGAGACGTGAAATATTGCGCATGCGTACTCCCAGCATTTCTGGACTGCTGGTGAACCAGTCTGGACCGTACGCACAGAATCCAGACTGTCTCACCAGCAGCCCAGATTAGGATGACAGCATTCAGCAGCAATATCCCAGAAGTCTATGCAGTTACAACTGCA